>NW_026019659.1:275109-325750 GCF_900185275.1 Solanum verrucosum
ACACATTTCTACCCATTGAATAAGTGCAAAACATTATCAAATTCGTTCTGTCTCTAGCCCAAATGATTTGCGTTATTCCTTAGATCAAGTCGATAACAAAGTAACACATTTCATAACTGTAATCAAGTAACTATCGATACTATTATAGTAGTCGTATCATGATCATTTTTTATTCACTCCATCTATGAAATCGTAGTAGAGATTCTGACCTCAATTGGTGCAACATAATTTCATCATTCACTTCGCAACCTATACATTTATGCACCTGTACTAACTGTATTTTTCAAGTAATGGTGTTCATTATCTAGTTGTCCCTTACAAAACTTCTTGAATGTTGTCACCTTGGCAAAGTCATCTGACTTCACACCGTCTACTCCTATCCCTCAAAGTACCGGATATATACTTCTCCATGAAAAATCTAGTAATGATTTCCAAGTCATAGGTAGTGCCTTTATTGGTCAGCACTCAACATGAGACCGCCACCACATTTTGGCGTCTCCCCAAAACTTGTATGTTATAAAATCAACACCAAGCCTCTCCACTATATTCATCTTGTGAAATAGCTCATGACAATCAATAAGGAAATAATAAGCATCTTCATATTCAGTACCCGTGAAAAATGGAGGTTTCAACTTCAAGAACTTAATAAAACAATCATGTTGGTCATTAGTCATTACAGGCCCTGTAGTCAATCGGGAAAATATACCTATTTCCATGGACACATTTTCTCTTGCTGGCGTTGATGTTGCCACAATTGTTGCTCTAGTTCTGACCATATGTGAAATAGGGTGAAAAAGTCAGATAACAATTTGAATCACCTAGATACCAATTGGATTCAAGTAATAGCACGAAGGGAAGAAGAAATAGAGTTTTCTGAAAGTCTTACAGCCTCTCGAAGAAAAGTAAAGGCGTCCCTATACCGTTCTGCTAGACTCTACTAGACCTGTCCTTGTGTGATGAGATCACCAAACCTAACGTTCTGATACCAAGTTTGTCATGACCCAAAACGAGTCATGAGTGGCACCCTTCTAGGTGGGAGAACCAACAAATTTAATATCAACTTACAAAATACAAGCATAATGCGGAAGCTCAAAATATTATTAAATATCATTTCCCAAAACCTGAAAGTCATCACATCGAGGATATCTAATCTCCAACAACTAAGTCTAAGAGTATCAAAGACAAAAAGATAAATGAATAAAATAGTTTAGGTCCAAAAACTAACGACATCATGCCATGACAGAGAGAATCCAACATGAGGTAGAACGAATAACTCACCCTAGAACCTGAGGTACTGAAGACTGGCTAGAGCTGAGGGCAAGTCGAAGTCGTTGGTACACTCGCTGCACTTCATAAAAGGAAAACAAAGAAAAGCACAAGTAGGCTCAGTACATGGCAACATGTACTGAGTAGATATCATCGATCGACTCAAAATAGTAACTAATATGCATAAAGTAATAGTATAAAATCAACTATAGCACTTAGTAGATGATAAGCAACAAATAATATGAACAACTGACAACTGAAGTAAGTACGTAATCAATCACAATATCAAGCACACACACGAGGACTCATGCCTCCACACCACGCTCGTTTGGGAAATGAGTTCCTTGAGATTGAGTACGTTCAAATGAGTTCTTTGAGATTGAGTATATCATCGATCGACTCAAAATAGTAACTAATATGCATAAAGTAATAGTATAAAATCAACTATAGCACTTAGTAGATGATAAGCAACAAATAATATGAACAACTGACAACTGAAGTAAGTACGTAATCAATCACAATATCAAGCACACACACGAGGACTCATGCCTCCACACCACGCTCGTTTGGGAAATGAGTTCCTTGAGATTGAGTACGTTCAAATGAGTTCTTTGAGATTGAGTACATTCAGTTAATTCAATATGTTTTCCTCTTTAATGTTAGCGTGTCAAAACGTGACACCCGATCCAATAATATCGTGTCGGAACGTAACACTCCGATTCAATAATACTATATCGGAACGTGACACCCCAATCCAATAATACACACCCCGATCCAATAATACCATGTCGAAATGTGACACCCGATCCAATAATATTGTTAATTAATTATTTATTATCAATACTTTTCACTGCATTAACAATATTTCATCAAGCCTTCTTTATTCAAGGCATGACTTCGATAGAGAAGGTTCAATATTATAAATTTCACGGTCTCAGGATTTCAGACCAATCACAAACCACACAACCGCACAATCAAGTACATTGAGAACTTCACAATATCACTCAATGCATATTAATCACTATTAAGAGTCTATCTATGAAATAAAATAAACCATAACCTACCTCCACCGAAGAATCGAAGTCAAACAAACTACGTCTCCAATGCTTTTCCTTTCCTCAATGCCTCCAAACCTTTCCAATCGATAAAGTATATATACATAATTCGTAAGTTAACGAGCCTATAAACACTCATATTATTTTATGACTAGCCTAGACCTAAAAACTCACCAAATTCTATAATCAATTTCCTAAAGTTCAAGCCTAAGGGTAAATCTTAATTCCTCCAATTTGCATAACTTTAATGTAATTTAAATAATAAATACACCTAATATTTATTTACCTATCTTAACATATACAAAACTTGTTTTATAATATGATAATTCAAAGAACCAAATTTAGAATGAAAACTAATTGGTTTTGAACTAATAGCCTGCCCAAAGAACAAATTACAGAACGTTACTATATGCTCACAATTTAATCAGATCTACTGCTCTCAATTCTTCAAATCCTTTATAAAAAAACTAACATGCTCATTAGGAGTTCCTGGTATGGCCCGCACTAACACTACAACATCAACTAATCCACTCAGCTCATCCAAGTTAACAATGCTTAATCATTATAATTTTATTATTTTAAAGATAACAATCATTCTATCTTTAACAAATTTCCTTCTCTTTCAAATTAGTATAATACTAATATAATTATTTTCTTCCTTTTCTTTCACAATTAAAACAATATAACGATGACAATATAATTTTGACTTGTACTCATTAATTAAAAGTTTTATGTACGAATAATGGTCGCTATCTTGGATGGGAATTTTTTTACAAGAGAGGTTAGCCGCTTCAATTTCCTTTCGTTCAACGCCGCTTCCGTTATTCTCCTCTTCTCCTCCTTTTCTTTTCTTCTACAGATTATTTATTACCATAATTATTATATAACCAATTATAAAAGTGGTAAAAGTGACCCACTACTAATTTTAATGTTATTTTCTTCAACCACCAACTAAATAAATTATTAAAACTATCCATTAATTCTATACATGTAGTTACAAATAGTCCAAAATATTCATTTTGAATCTATCATAAAGTATTTTGTTAAATAAAAAGATCTAGTACTCAAAACGATCAACTGGGTCGTTACATGCACGAGCTAGTGTCCTTTATATATTTGGTTCATATAAGGTGACACATTATGTACATTAATACAAACGGAATTGTTCAACATTTAAGTTATTTCAGTTGTCCATTTAATAAGTAACTGTTTGTTCTTATAATTATAGACAATTAAAATACAAATTCTTGAATACCTTATTATGTAGTATAGATTCTCTTTTCATTATCAAAATTTTAAGATAAAAGAAATATCCTATGAAGAAGCTTCTGAAGAGTGAACCAATGAAAAAACTATGAGTGAGATTAGAACCGTTCAAAAAGATGCGTCAAGGAGAAAAGATGCAACTGCTCCAAAGGTTAGTCTTGTACTGTCTTTCATGTTTTTTCTATGGTAAAAATGTTATCTTGTTATTTATATTTATATAATGTATTTAGTGTATTGGTTTATAGAATATATGGTGCATAGACTTGGTAACTACAATATGCATTTAAGTTTGGTATAAAGTATGAAATGTTTATATCAAATGTTTATCATGTTGGTATACATAATGATTTTTATCTTTTAAGTTGGTATAAAATCTTGGTTGTAGCAATTTTTGAAAGTACAAAAGCTTGATTTGTTTTTTCTTATTCAATATGACTGATTTCAACCATATGCTTCTCTGTTGGTGTATAGACACATTAGTTTGTTGGTTCATAGAATATAATAGTGCATAAACTTTGGTAACTACAATATGTATAAAAGTTTGGGTTTTATTTAGTATACATGTCATGACCCAGGGGTACCCCTAGATGTAACATAGAACCCCGAAGGACTTCATACAAACCACTTAGCTCTCATAACATAAGAAATAGAACAATAAGAGTAAACCAATAGTCCAAGTCCAAAACATTTTATAAAGCAAAGCGGAAGTCTAATACACCTGTCTCATCATAGCCATCTAATACAATAGAATGAAATTGGGCCTAGCCCATACATCATGTCCAAAAGAGAAAATACACGAAAGAAAGTGAAAACAATAAAAGTCCGTCCTCAAAGCATGAGGACTCACCAAAGCTTGGGAATCAATCAAAACACTCACTAGTCACGAAACTGAGCACCCTGAATAACGGACCCTACATTTGGGAAAAATGTAGGCAAGTGTATGCGTTAGTATAAAATAATGTACCAAGTATGATAGCCATACATAAAACATTTAAATCATGCTAAAAGGGACATTTCATTTCATGACATGCAATTGACCAAGCTAAACATGATATATAAAAGAGTTATAAAACATAAGTCATAAATCATGGTCAATGCAAGCTAACTTCATCTTTAAAACCTTTAAAGTCATAAGCGATACTTCTTGAAGTAACCTTAGTTCCTTATTACTTGTGGGGAATTAGCATTAACAGACATAGAGACCATGTGAGCTATAACATGATCCCCCGGTGTCTCCACACCGAAAAGGGTTGTCCTCCTTGCCCAAGGTAAGGTCCATAAATTTCTAGCTTAAGTGGATCCACTAGCTAATCAACCTATGGGCCCACATAGTTATGGGATAATGAGATTGCTACTAGAAACCCATCTTTTACTAACGGGGGAGCTTCCATCTCATGATATTGCTACTAGAAACCCGACCTCTACTAACGGGAGAGCTTCCATCTCATCATCAATATTCACTCGGTGCTAAGCATAAATCCCATGGAATAGTCATTTCTTACTTGACTTCATTAATCATGGAAAGGTGCCCTTGTACAACCAAACCAAGCTAGTTCATTAGGATAGCTCTTACTCTTTGATTCAATTAGGTGAGAAAGCCTTTCAACCTAAGAATCCTTTCTATGTAAGGACACCTTTCACATCATGCTATTATGTGTTTAGTGAGAATATCCTTTCACAACACAATATCATCATTGGTACTTTACTCTCAAAGCACCCTTAAAACATTTGCATAGATTTCATATAACAATGCATAAGTCCATAGTTTACCTCTTGAGGTTTAAAAACCACTTTCAATCATCAACTTATATATGGATTTCATCATAAATACATGTAAAGATTGCAATACATGCTTAATTTCATAAAACTCTTGCTTTATAATCAAAATCCCACATCATATGATTCATAACTTGAAAACATGAGGATTACATGGGTTCATGGGAATTCATCATACAATCATTGTAATTCATCAATTCATGCATAAGACATCATAATTCAATCATTTAAATCAATAATGAAAATAACCCATGCTAATTAAAGAAAACCCTAACTCAATTGGGGAATTCTACCTTTTGAAATAGAGGTATTTGGGAACTTCATGGATGGAAGAAATCCATGGATAAAAACTATCATACCTTGAATCCAAAAGCTAGCCTTCAATGTAGGAATTGAGACCTTGTCTTGAAACCCTAGGTTGAATCTTCTTCTTCTTGAAGTTTCTAGAGAGAGAAATGTCACACCCTGAGCCTACACCCTGGGGAGGACTGTCACTCGAGAACCATTGATGGCCCCAAGTGAACCCTTGGCCTGGCTTAACTCATAGCGGAAGACTTAAATAACAAGATAATAGTCTTAAAATATAACTCATTAAATAACTTAGAATGCCTTGAAAGAACATTCAACTAGCCAAAATGGAAACTCAAGGTTCAACATAAGCCAATAACAAGATAATGACAAATGAACTAACTACCGTCTATGAAGCCTCTAACAACTGAGATGGACGTCGGGACAAGACCCATGACATCCAAAAGAACTAACTAATAGAGCAAATAAAAGGGATCCTACGGAAGCAAGGAGGCTCACCAACAACTCTAGAGCTCTACTAGAATCAACGATGCGCTGGATGCTGATCCTGGTTACCTGTAAGTACATTATAACAACGATGCAGGCCTAAGGGCGTCAACACATTGAATGTATGAGCATGCTAGGGGAATTCTAAAAAAAAGAAATAAGCTTGAAAGGAACTGAAAGAACATACCTGGGCTCAACTCAACCTAACTCATTTCAATATAAAGCAATAATATAAATGCAATATAAAGAAAAGCTTTTAAAACATGAATAACAATTATGTGTATTTAAAATATAGTAATAACTTTGTATGTATGCAAAGATACAATATAAACTTTGGATGCATATAAAAATATAATCAACTTTGTGTATATAAGAATACAAAATACTTCCGTGGAAGTTTCTCTAACCGACAACCATCACTTAAGAGCTATGTGATGATACATCATTTTACCTCAAGCTGCCAGAGCCATCCTATACCATGCCAAGGGCATAAAACCTAACTACTAAGTGGATCCACCAGTCTATGATAAAAAAACACTAAGGTATCATCTAAAAAGTATGAGCCTTTTCAACCCATGATTGCTACATGGTTTATTGGGGCTGAGAGTTGTCTGAACTCTCCCCCATATCGGTACTACTCCCAAAATGCTCATATATTTAAAAACATAACTTCTTTCTGTGATTTGAGATTATTGCTCAAAAACTTAGCTCAAAGGCTCTCTTGGAAAACAAAGTTTCCTCTTTTGCATAATTGTGAAAGCATTTACTCTTTACTGAAAACTAGCTCAAAGGTACTATGGAAATCAAAGTTCCTTAATTGTTTAATTGTGAAAACAATTACTCTCTGGGAATACATAGTCCCGATATACTTCTTTGAAGAAATGAAATGAACTTCACTCTTTACTCTTTACTCAACTCAAAACTCAAAACTCAAGTCTTAAAACAAAGTTAAAACTTTTTCAAAAGACTTTGGAAGACTCTAAGAACTTCTCTTGACTTGACTCTTAAGTTTCCTTGAATTAAATTATGGATTCAACGCTCATGATCTCATGTTGTGGATGATTTCATGTTGTTTAGACGTACCCTAGAGTGTAGAAATAAACTAGAAAACATAGGTGCGTTTCAAGGGAACTCAAACGAAAAGAAGTGGGAAAGGGTAGAAGAGCGCTAGACCCAAAACTTCAGTGCCTGGGTTGGGGCATTCTAAGTGGCGCAGCACCCCAGAACCCAAACTCAGCCCCTAAAGTGGGGTGCTCTAGCTTGCGCGGCGCCCCAGACCCCTGCCCAGAAAATCCCCAATTTTTCTTGCTCATTTTTCAACTCTAAACCCTCTAGATTCAATTGGTTCTTTCCCCAAGCACTAAGATTCGAATACATAACCAAATTATGCAAGAATCTACTCAAAACAACATCTAACTTCATGAATTTAAACCAAGAACTTCTCAACAACTTCAACAATCAAGAACCCAATAGAAACTTCAACAAAATCTGTCAAGAACTCAAGCAGTGATTCATCCGGTATTCCACATTTTGATGTTGAAGAAGTGTATGGACGATCCTTCACTTATCATACCTACCGAAGATATTGGTATTAAGGATAGCTTATCATATGAGGAGATTCCTGTTTAGATTCTAGATCACCAAGTTCGCAAGTTGAGAACTAAGGAAGTAGCATCAATCAAAAATCTATGGAGAAATCAGTTTGTTGAGGAAGCTACTTGGGAAGCTGAGGATGATATGAAGAAGAGATACCCACATCTCTTTGAATCCAGAGAATTTACAAATTAAGGTACTAATCCTTTTCTTGGTTTTATTTTAAGTTGGCATGTTGTAATTAAATTTTACTTGTTGGGTGTTTGAGCTTGATGTTAGATGTTATGCCTTAGCCTACTAAGAGTAATCTCATTCGTGGATAAATGTTCCCGAGGGGGAGATATTGTAACATGCCGCTACTATAAAGACTTAGAATTAGAAAGAAACCATTTTTGGAAATAATAACTCTTCTGGTTGCTCTAACTCATAAGCTACATTGCCAATCCTCTTGCATATTCTGTAAGGACCAATATCCCGGGGACTAAGTTTCCCCTTCTTGCCAAATCTCATAACACCCTTCATGGGTGAATCTTTCAAGTAAACCTAATCATCTACTTCAAACTCTAAGTCTTTTCTCCTAACATATGTATAGTATTTCTGACGACTCTGCATTGTTTTCAACCTCTTTTGAATAACTTTCACTTTCTCTATAGCTTGATGAACTAAGTCTGGTCTTATCAACCCAGCTTGACCAACTTCAAACCATCCAATAAGAGATCTGCATCTTCTCCCATAGAGAGCTTCATACTGAGCCATTTGGATGCTAGAATGGTAACTATTGTTGTAAGAAAACTCAGTGAGAGGTAGGTGATCATCCGAATTACACTTGAAATCAATCACACAGGCCCTCAACATATCTTCTAAAGTCTGAATAGTGCGCTCTGCTTGACCATTTGTCTGAGGATGAAAAACATTACTCAAGTTCACCTTTGAACCCAAGCCTTTCTGGAATGACTTCTAAAACTATGCAGTAAATTGTGCACCTCTATCTGAAATAATCGACACTGGAACCCTATGTAGTCTGACTACCTCTTGAATATACAACTTGGCATAATTCTCTGTTGAATGGGTAGTCATTACTGGCAAGAAATGGGCTAATTTAGTCATCCTATCAACAATCACCCAAATCGAATCATGCTGCCTGCGAGACCGTGGTAAACCTGTGATGAAATCCATATTGATCATTCCCACTTCCATTCAGGAAGTTTTATGTTATGAACCATACCACCGGGCCTTTGGTGCTTTTCTTTAACTTGTTGGCAATTTGGACGCTTACAATAAACTCTGCAATGCCCTTCTTTATACTACTCTAACAATAAACTTCTCTCAAGTCACGATGCATCTTTGTGGAACCTGGATGGATAGAATATCTGGAGCTATGTGTTTCCTCCATAATCCTTTCTTGAAGTTCATCCACCCTTGGTACACACAATCTACCTTGATACCTCAAAACACCATCTCCCCCTTGTTCAAAAGCCATTACTTTTTGCTTATGAACATTTGCCTTTAATTCAAGCAAAATAGGATCTTGGTCTTGTTTCTCTTTCAGCTCTGAAACTAATGATGATTCAGCTCCATTCATCACCACTACTTTTCCTAACCGTGTAAGTATATGCACATCTTTTGCTAACTCCATCTTATTTTCCTCAACATGGGCGGTACTACCCATAGATAACATGCTCAAGGCATCACTAACAACATTAGCCTTACGTGGGTGATAAAGAATACTCATGTCATAATCCTTGAGTAACTCTAACCACCTCCTCTGTTTGAAATTAAGCTCTTTCTGACTAAACACATATTGAAGACTCTTGTGATTGGTGAACACATCCACATGAACACCATAAAGATAATGACGCCATATTATCAAAGCAAATACTACGGCAGCCAACTCTAGATCATGGGTTGTGTAATTCCTCTCGTGAACCGTACGCTTTCTGGAGGCATAAGCTATAACTTTTCCATTCTGCATTAACACACAACCCAAACCAACTTTAGACACATCACAATAAACAACAAAGCCTTGCGTACCTTCTGGTAAGGTCAATACTGGGACAATAGTCAACCTCTTTTTCAATTCCTGAAAGCTTTTCTCACAAGCTTTAGACCATTGAAACTTAAGGTGTTCTGAGTCAACTTGATCAAATGAGATGAAATTGACAAAAATCCCTCGACGAACCTTCTATAATAGCCAGCTAATCCCAAGAAACTCCTAATGTCAGTTGGAGATGTGGGTCTACGCCAATTCTGCACTTACTGAGTATTAACTTTAATTTCATCACCGAAAACAATATGGCCTAAGAATGCCATAGACTCAAGCCAAAATTCACATTTAGAAAACTTAGCATATAACTCCTTATCTTTTAAACTTTGGAGAACAATTCTGAGATGACTAGCATGATCTTCCTCATTCCTTGAATAGATTAGAATTTCATCAATGAATACGATACCAAACATATCTAAGTAAGGCTTGAATACTCTATTCATAAGGTCCATGAATGTTGCAGGTGTATTAGTTAGACCAAACGACATGACCAGAAACTCATAATGACCATAACGGGTCCTGAATGTTGTCTTTGGAATATCCCATTCCCTTACTTGGATCATACTAGTGACAACATCTGGCAAATCCTCTTGCTCTTGGCGACTAATTTAGCATAAAGATGGGTTGATCCTCCGCCTGCCCCTGAAATAGCTCATCTGGATGCAGCTCTGTCTGGTAGAGCAACTGAAGAAGACTGAGCTCTATTGCCTCCATTACCATTTCTCTGCCTGTTCTTAGGACACTCTCTCATAAAATGATAGTTCAGAACACACTTGAAGCAACCAGTGGATCCATCACGACACATCCCTGAGTGGATCCTACCACTCTTAGCACATACATGAGTCTTAGTACTCCCTTGTGCCATACTACCTTGGGAATACGCAGGTCTAGGTCTGAAATTCTGGGAATTCGGATTATGGAACTCACCTTTGTTTCTTGGTGCAGGTGCACTAGCAGATGACGGAGCAGGTCCCTTTTGTTTCTGTTGGAAATAAGACCGATTTGCATTCCTCTTTTGTTGCCCGGACTCATACCCTGATGTCTTGGCCTTATTATTCTTAAACTCTTCCCTATCCCTCAGCTTATCCTCATCAACTTGATGCACATGGATCATTAGACTTTTTATGTCCATATCCCCTATCAACATAGCTGCCCTGCCTTCCTTGCTTAACAGGTGAGACAACCCAATAACGAATAAACTCATCCTGCTACTCATGTCAGCAACCATCTCCGAAGCATAGCGGAAAAGTTATGTAAACTTTAGACTGTACTCATGAACACTCATTGGTTCCTGCTTAAGGGTAAGGAATTCTCGTACCTTTGCTTCCCTTAGTTCACAGGGAAAGAAACACCCCAAGAGGGCCTTCTTAAACAAATCCCAATTCACAAGTGGTGCACCTTCAGCCATGTTCTTTTTACATTGATCGAAACAAATTCTAGCGACACCCTTCAAAATGTATGCAACTAGTTCCACCCTCTTAGCATCATTAACATGCATAATCTCAAAAACCTTCTGAAGTTCCTCAACAAAGTTCTCAGGGTCCTCTGTGACACTTGGACCTGTGAAGCTTGAAGGATTCATCCTTAAGAACTCACGGACCCTAGAAGTATCAGTCACTTCATGACGATTCTCTCTTTGTCCAACTTGATTGGTCACAACTTGACTTAACATTCAGATTGCTTCACAAAATTCAACATTGGTGACCTCTCCTTGGGGTTGCACTTCTGGTGCATTTGGAACCCCTTGTTTCTCAACAATCCTTCTAGCTGGACGACCTCAGATAGCTCTTCATAGAGGCATGATCTGAAGGACGTGCGCAAGCACATGTTAGAAATATACTTTTATAGAGATACAATCTATCGCACGAAGTGAGTATGAAAGAAGTGAGATAGTTCCTAAAATGTTGCAGGCTCCTAATTATAGATGTAGCGTGCTTCACACTGATAATTAGGACACTATAGACACAACTTCATAGACTCCCTAGGACTCTTGAACTCTGTGCTTTGATACCAAGTTTGTCATGCCCGAGCCTACACCCTAGGCGGGACTGACACTCGAGAACCATTTCTGGCTCCAAGCAAACCCTTGGCATGGCTTAACTCATAGCGGAAAACTTAAATAAAAAGGTAAGTCTTAAAAGATAACTTATGAAATAACTTAGAATGCCTTGAAAAAACATTCATCTAGCCAAAATGGCAACTCTAGGTTCAACATAAGCCAATAACAAGATAATGACAAATGAATTAATTACTTTCTATGAAGCCTCTAACAACTGAGATGGACGTCGGGACAAAACCCACGACATCCTAGTGAACAAACTAATAAAGCAAATAAAAGGGATCTTCCGGAAGAAAGGAGGCTCACCAACAACTCTAGAGCTCAACTAGAATCAACGATGCATTGGATGTTGATCTTGGTTACGTGTATCTACATCATAAAAGCGATGCAGGCCAAATGGCGTCAGTACATTGAATGTACGAGCATGCGAAGGAAATTCTAAAACAAGACATAAGCTTGTAAGGAACTGAAAGAACATACCTGGGCTCAACTAAACTCAACTTAACTCATTTCAATATAAAGAAAAACTTTTAAAACATGGATAACAACTCCGTGTATTTAAATTACAATAATAACTTGTATGTATGCAAAGATAAAATATAAACTCTAGATTTATATAAAAATACAATTAAATTTGTGTATATAAGAATGCAAAATACTTCTTTGGGAGTTTCTCTAACCGACAACCATCAATTAAGAGCTATGTGATGATACATCATTTTGCCTCACACTGCCAGGGCCGTCCTATACCTTGCCAAGGGAATATAACCTAACTACTAAGTGGATCCATTAATCTATGCTAAAAAGCACTAAGGAATCATCTAAAAAGTATGACCCTTTTCAATACATAATGGCTACATGGTTTATGGGGGCTGGGAGTTGTCTGAACTATCCCCCATATCGGTGCTCAATACTACTCCTTAAATATTACTAGTTCATATGTTTAAAAAAATAACTTGTTTCTGTGGTTTGAGATTATTACTCAAAAATTTAGGTCAAAGGCTATCTTGGAAAACAATGCTTCCTCTCTTGCTTAATTGTGAAAGCATTTACTCTTTACTTAAAACTAGCCCAAAGGCTCTGTGGAAATCAAAGTTTCCTTACTTGTTTAATTATGAAAACAATTACACTTTGGGAATACATAGTCCCGATATACTTCTTTGAAGTAATGAACTTCACTCTTTACTCTTTACTAAACTCAGAACTCAAGTCTTAAAACAAAGTTAAAACATTTGCAAAAGACTTTGGAAGACTCCAAGGACTTCTCTTGACTTGACTCTTAACTTTCCTTGAATTGAATTATGGATTCAAGGCTCATGATCTCATGCTATGGATGATTTCATGTTGTTTAGATGTAGCTTAGAGTGCAGAAATCAACTAGAAACCATAAGTATGTTTCAAGGGAACTCAAATGGAATGAAGTGGGAAAAGGTAGAAGACCTGGTGTCCCTGGCGCTCTGAGTGGTGAGGGGCGCCAGACCCAAAACTTCAGCACCTGGGTTGGGGTGCTCTTAGTGCCGCGGCGCCCCAGATCCCAAACTTCAGCTCCCAACATGGGGCGCTCTGGCTGGCGCGGCTCCCTAGACCCCCGCCCAGAAAACCCTCGATTTTTCTTGCTCGTTTTTCGACTCTAAACCTTCTAGATTCAATTGGTTCTTTCCCCATACACTTATATTCGAATACATAACCAAAATGTGCAAGAATCTACTCAAAACGACATCTAATTGCATGAATTTAAATCAAGAACTTTTCAACAACTTCAACAATCAAGAAACCAATAGAAACTCCAACAAAATCCATCAAGAACTCAATTTGTATACTTTTAAGAACATAATATCACTAAATTAAATCATGATTGGCATGTGGATGAACAAACCCAATGCTATGTGATCTCACATACCTCGTAGGGATCAACGCTTGGAGAAATCCACAAGCAAATCCTCAAGAACGCGACGATTCTAAGCTTCTTCTCTTCTTTTCTTCTCTTTTTTTCTCTTCTCTGAAAACCCTAACTTATTTTTGTGAAGCGTAAACTGACCCAATAAGTTTATACCCCAACAAATTCTGCAATATCATTCTTCATCCCATTCCACCAATAGGCCTCTCGTAAATCACAATACATTTTGCTGGGTCCCGTGTGAATGGAATACCGCGAACGATGGGCTTCTGTTAAGATCTGTTCCCTCAAGTCATCCATATTTAGAACATACAAGCGACCTTTGTATCTAAGTACACCATCTCCCCCTTGGGAGAAAGCCTCAAAAGACTTCTTGAGTACCGCCTCTTTCAATTATACCAAAATTGGATCAAGACCTTGCTTGGCTTTAACACCCGCCACAAAAGACTATTCGAAACCATTGTGAACCATAACACCACCTTTGGTGGAGTCCACTAGTTGAACACCTAGTCGAGCAAATATATGAACATCTCGAACCAACTATTTCTTTTTTTCTTCAATATGAGCAACACTACCCATAGATGATCGACTAAGAGCATCCACCACCACATTAGCTTTGCCAGGGTGATACAAAACACTTATGTCATAATATTTCAATAACTCAAGCCACCTTCTTTTTGGCAAAGATTCAAATCTTTTTGATTAAACACATATTGCAAACTCTTGTGGTCGGTAAACACATCTACATGTACTTCATTAAAATAGTGTCTCCAAATCATTAAGGCAAAAACGACCGCCGGTAACTCAAGGTCATGAGTAGTATAATTATTCTCATGTATTTGTAACACCTCAGAAAATGAGTAGGCGAAACTAGAGCCTTACGAGTGTATTATTGAGTGGTTGTAAGGTTTTATACTGTAAAATGAGTTGCCAAGCTTAGGTTGAGGGGTTAAGGGGTTAAACGTCAAGGTACAACTCCCCAAGGACCAACCAAGGGTCCTCGAGGAGGACCCTAAAGTCAAACCCCCAAAGCTGCCAAAAAAACCAAAAGCTGTCACAAATCCAATGACCTACGGATGGGACCTACGCCCCGTAGGTCCATCCACACCTCGTGGGGGTGGTCCATAGGTCAAGGGACCCAAATTGTGACTTGCTGACCCAAACTATGGACCTACAGGATGGGGGACTTGAGTCCACCTACGGTTCGTTGGTCTAGGGGCGTAGGTCACTACTAAATCTGCCCAAATTCGGCCAAGTTGTGGGCAAAGTGGTAAATTCCTAGGGTGGTTAAATTAGTTAGGGGTCGGTTTATTTTGATTAATTAGAGTTATTTAAATCTTTTTAAAGTATTAAACACCCTTTTACAATTCATAATTCGCAAAATTCCAAAATAGAAACTACCTCCTCTCCAAATATTCTCTCTCTAGAAACCACCATTGGAGAAGAAGAAGTCAAGGTTTGGAGCTCAAGATTTCATCCTTTCTCTTCAATATCGTGGATTTTCTTAAATCAAGGTAAGGTAGTCTTTATCCTTGGTTAGTCTCCATCCAAGGACCCCCTTCAAAAGATGATTTCAAAGTTTCCAAAATCCCCCAAAAGTTAGGGTTTCAATCTAAGTCATGGGTTCAACTTCAAAACGATTTCAATGATTGTTTTAAGACAAATTATGATTTAATTGAGGAATTAATGTTTTTTTATGATGAAATTCGCCCATGAACCCATGATTCCCCCAAAATACTAATTTGTTAAATTGTGATTTGGGTTGATTGATTAAGGAAACATGTTAAAATGATTATGTCTATATTGATTGAGTTATTAAATCATGATATTTCCCTTATCTAATGTAGTATTCTAGATGTTTGGGTTGAGATTGATTTATAGACTTTGAGGGCAAATTTATGAATGCTAATGCATAAACCTAATGCTTTGTGATTTCGATGAAAGTAATGTGATCATGACTAAAATGTAATGCTGGTGTTGTTGAATGGCTATTCTCACATACACACACAATCATGAATTAATAATGTATGAAGTTTCTATGATTATGTTAATGATGATGTTTTGATTGAGAGGCTATTCTCAATTGTACACTAATGAATGATAACGACATGTTGTGAAAGGACTTTCTCACAATATGGGGATTATTATTTGAAAGGATATTCTCATAATTTAATCTATGAGCTATTTAATGAACTAATGTTGGGTTTGAGATGGATACTCATCCATGAGTTGAGGCGGGGTATCTAGTAACAATCTCTTATCTCATAACAATGAACTTAAGTGATGAATATCAAGTACTCTATGGGGAATAATGCTAAGCACCGAGTGGATAGTGATATGAGATGGAACCTCTCACGTGAGTTGAGGTGGGGTTTGTAGTATCAATCTCTTGAGATGGATGCCCTCACGTGAGTTGAGGTAGGGTATCTAGTAGCAATCTCCCTATCCTATAACTATGTGCCCAGATAGGTTATTATCTAGTGGATCCACCTAAGCTAAATGTTAACGGTCCAAGCTTAGGCAAGTAGGAATCCCTTATTTGGTGTGGGTAACATCGGGATTCCATGATTTGCTTACATGGTCTATGTCGGTTAAGGCTTACCCACATAAAGAATGTTAATAAACTATGGCTTCTCAAGAATGCACTACTTAGTGTGGGTGGGGGTATGGGACCTCATCCATGCATTGCACAAGTAGGCTTTGAGAGTAGTCATGCTCTGCCTTTATGTTATGATGATCATGGTCAAGGATATGAGTTAGGTACTATGGTTACTCAAAAAGTTCTATGAAGTGTGGGTGGTAGTATGTGATGCCATCCATGCATTGCACGAGTAGGCTTTGATAGGGATATGGTATGTTTCTCAATGTCATAGTGTTACAGGAAATGAATGTGCATATAATGAAGTTAATGAGAAAGTTGACTTAAAGGCTTAATGAGGTGATGAATGCTTTACTTGGTATTGTTATTATGAGTTACTTTACTTGTCATGAATTATGAAATGTGAATGTTCCTTTTGCATGAGTATTGAGAAGGAAGAATGGTAAGTTTGTCTATGGTGGCCTCAAAGTGGTACTTAGTAGGAATAGTAGTATGGGATGCTATTCTTAGATTGCACAAGTATAGCTTAGGGTTACTTAAGATGAAGGTACTAATGTGTTGTAATGGCTATATGTTGAATATACTTGTATCTTATTCCTTTTATATTAAAGTTCATGATGTTTATCAAAATTGGCATAATGCATGGTTTTCAACCAAAAATGTCCATTTAAGCATGATTTTTGCATGCCTATCATACTTGGTATATTTTTGTGTGCTAATCCATATTTCTTCTAGTTTTACTACAAAGTGTAGGTTCCGGCATTTGTGGCAATTTCTTCTAGTTCAAGCTTGAGTTGAATATTCATCAAGTTTGTGGTTTGTCCTCATGGATCCGAGGACAAGTCTTATGTTGATGTTTCATTTCTTTCATGTATTAGACTCTTTTAGACTTTCTATTGTAAGGGCTGTGACCCTATTACTTTGAAACTTCAAGTTGTATCAGATGACCATGTGCGACTATGTCTAGACTTTCATTATTTTGAATGAAGTTTTTTGATTATATGGATTTAAAGAAAAGTTTTAAATTCCGCACTATTTCTTATGTTTTATGTTATGAATGCTATGAGGTTTGTATGAGGCTCTTCAGAGTCTTGTACGTCGTGTTACGTCCGGGGTGTAGGCTTGTGTCATGAAAAACATGGTATAAGAGCACAATATGTTAGGATGGTTTTCAGGATTGATGTCTCACAAGTCACGTCTAGTAGAGTCTTGTTCATAGTGTAAAGCGTGCCACATTTATGAATGAGAGGCTATAAGATGTTAGGAAACTACACTTTTTTCATTACTCTTAAAGTCGTGCCATAGAGTTTAGCTCTATAAAAAGTCCTTTTCCTAACCCTTCTCTTGTGTTTATAGGATATGAATACAAGAAGGGCTAACGCAAGAATGATGGAAGAGGAGAATGTGAATGAGGGAGTTCCTCCCCAAGGTTCTCAATTTCCTGAAGGCAATCAAGCTCTAGTTGAAAATGTGACCCTAGAAGAGTTTAGAACCACTATCCAAATGATGAATCAAGCCATGACGGCTTAAGCTCAAGCCGTGACAACTCAAGCCCAAGTTATGACGGCCCAAGCCAATAGAGGTGTTGAGACTCATGTGAACACCACAACTTTTAGATTGAGGGATTTACAAGGATGAACCCTCTTATGTTCTTTGGTTCCAAAGTGGGAGTAGACTCTCAAGAGTTTGTGGAAGAGGTCTACAAGATAATTGATGCTATGGGGGTGACTCCAATAGAGAAAGAAGAGCTAGCCACTTATCAATTGAAGGGAGTGGCTCAAGTATGGTATACTCAAGGGAAGAGAAATAGGCCGATAGAAGTGGGTCCCATAAATTGGGAGGTGTTCAAGAAAGCATTCCATGATAGGTTCTTGCCACGTGAGAAGAGGGGGCCCAAGGTGGAAGAATTTATCAACCTTAGTCAAGGAGGTATGAGTGTTGAAGAATATTCTCTAATGTTTACCGAATTGTCCAAGTATGCTCCATCCATGGTGGCGGAGATTAGAAATGAGATGAGTAGATTTGTAATGGGTGTGTCTAGTTTGGTGAGAAAAGAATTTCGTTCGGCTATGATTGATGACAACATGGATATATCCCATCTTATGGTGTATGCTCAACAAATGGAGAGTGAGAAACTCCTACGCAACAATAGGGAGATGAAAAGAGCTAGGTCCGATGAACAAAAACAACCAAGGTCCAAAAAGAGGTCCTCTAACCAAGATTCCCCAATGGTGAGCAAGGATAGGGTGTCTAACCCTAATTCTGAAGGAGGAAATGGAGGCGGTTCTTCTTTTGAGAGATCTATATGTGCCAAGTGTGGGAAGCAACATTTGGGTAAGTGCTTTGCCGACACAAATGGTTGCTTTTGGTGTGGGAAGAAGGGTCATAAAATGAGAGATTGTCCAACACTCATGGAAAAAGGGAGAGAGGCCAAGCAAACTTATCTTAGTGTCTCGGATCCTAATGCTCCAAAGCATGGCCGTTTTTATGCACTCTGGTCCAGAGATGACAAAAGAGCCCTTCCAGATGAAGGAACCGGTATGTTGATAGTTTCTTAAAGTTGTAACTGTTTTAATAAGGTCCCTATGCTAGTTTCATGTTAACCTTAGAATGGGTTTACTCATAAGGGGAAGATGGTATGTTTAGAAGGCAAGGTTGTTGAGAGTTTCGATATCCTTATCTCTTCCTTCTATTCCTATTCAAGCTTGAGACTATTAGTTCCTTGTAGCTTGTTTTATGTTGTGGAGTCATGTGTGACTTATGTGTTTCCATGGTCTCCCAATTTTATGCATATACTTGATGAATTTATATTTAATGAGAAAATGAGTTTGCATGATTTTTATCCCTCATGTTGATGTGCATTTAGTATGAGTTGTGTATATACTTCATGAGGAGAATTGTTGAACATGCCTAAATGTGCTTTTAAGAGTAATTGCATAATGTGATTAATGATCTTATGATGAGGATGTTTTGAGTTGGAGAATGTAATTCCCTCAATGAAATGAGAAATGTTGAATTTTCATGCGTAATGAATTTGTAAATGTAGTTCCTACTTCCTTGTGTTTCATGTAGTATGTTTGAGGTGGAGTTGATGATTCCTCCTAGTTTTGTGCATTGTTTATGATGTTTCATGCATTATGGGCAGCTAGTCTTGAGTATTTATTTCCCTAAAGTGTTTAAAGTGTCATTCGAGGACCAATGTTCATAAGGGGGAGATAATGTAACACCTCGGAAAATGAGTAGGTGAAACTAGTGCCTTACGAGTGTGTTGTTGAGTAGTGAGGTTTTATGCTATAAAATGAGTTACCGAGCTTAGGTTGGGTTTAGGGGTTAAACATCAAGGTACGACTCCCCAAGGACCAACCAAGGGTCTTTTAGGAGGACCATAAAGTCTTACCCACAAAGCTGCCAAAAAATCCAAAAGCTGTAAAAAATCCAAGGATCTACGGATGGGACCTAAACCCTGTAGGTCCATCCACGCCACGTGGAGGTGGTACGTAGGTAAAGGGCCCCAAATGGTGACTTGCTGACCCAAACCATGGACGTGCAGGACGTGGCGTGATCCCACCTACGGTCCGTAGGTCTAGGGGCATAGGTCACCACTAAAATCTGCCCAAATTCGACCAAGTTGGAAGAATCGTGGTAAATTCCTAGGGTTGTTAGATTAGTTAGGGGTCGCTTTATTTTGATTAATTAGAGTTATTTAAGTCTTTTTAAAGTACGAAACACCCTTTTACAATCCATTATTACCAAAACTCCAAAATATAAACTTCCTCCTCTCCAAATATTCTCTCTCTAGAAACCACCACTAGAGAAGAAGTCAAGGTTTGGAGCTCAAGATTTCATCTTTTCTCTTAAATTTCGTGTAGTTTCTTCAATCAAGGTATAGTAGTCTTCATCCTTGGTTAGTCTCCATCCAAGGATCCCCTTCAAAAGATATTTCAAAGTTTCCAAAAATCCCCCAAAAGTTAGGGTTTCAATCTAAGTCATGGGTTCAACTTCAAAACATTTTCAATGATTGTTTTAAGATGAATTATGATTGAATTGAGGAAATAATATTTTTTTATGATGAAATTCACCCATGAACCCATGATTCCCCCAAAATACTAAATTGTGAAATTGTGATTTGGGTTGATTGGTTAAGGAAACATGTTAAATTGATTATGTGTATATTGATTGAGTTATTGAATCATGATATTTTCCTTATCTAATGTAATATTCTAGATGTTTGGGTTTAGATTGATTCATAGACATGGAGGGAAAATTTATGAATATTGATGCATAAATCTAATGCTTTGTGATTTCAATGAAAGTAGTATGATCATGAATAAAATGTAATGGTGTTGTTGTTGAAAGGTTATTCTCACATAGACATACACTTATGAATGAAGTTTCTAATATTATGTTAATGATGATGTGTTGATTAAAAGGCTATTCACAATTGTAAACTAATGAATGATAATGACATGTTGTGAAAAGACTTTCTCACAATATGGGGATTCTTAGTTGAAAGGCTCTTCTCAACTTTGAATCTATGAGCTATCTAATGAATGAATATTGGGTTTGAGATGGATACTCATCCATGAGTTAAGGTGGGGTATCTAGTAACAATTAGTCATCTTATAACAATGAACTTAAGTAATGAATGTCAAGTAATCCATGGGGAATAATGCTAAGCACCGAGTGGATAGTGATATGAAATGAAAGCACTCACGTGAGTTGAGGCGGGGTTTCTAGTAGCAATATCATGAGATGGATACCCTCACGTGAGTTGAGTCAGGTATCTAGTAGCAATATCTCTATCCCATAACTATGTACCCACATACGTTATTAGCTAGTGGATCCACCTAAGATAAATGTTAACGGTCCTACCTTAGGCAAGTAGGAATCCCTTATTCAGTGTGGGTAACATCGGGATTCCATTATTTGCACACATGGTCTATATCGGCTTAAGGCTTACCCCCCACAAAGAAAGTTAATGAATTATGGCTTCTCAAGAATGCACTACTTAGTGTGGGTGGGGGTATGGGACTTCATCCAGGCATTGCACAAGTAGGCTTTGAGAGTAGTCATGGTGTGTTCCTTTATGTTATAATGATAATGGTCAAGGACATGAGTTAGGTAATATGGTTACTCAAGAAGTTCTATGAAGTGTGGGTGGTAGTATGGGATGACATCCATGCATTGCACGAGTAGGCTTTGAGAGGGCTATAGTATGTTTCTCAATGTCATAATGTTAAAGGAAATGAATGTGCTTATAATGAAGTTAATGAGAATGCTAACTTAAAGGCTTAATGAGGTGATGAATGCTTTACTTGGAATTGTTAGTATGAGTTACTTTCCTTGTCATGATTTATGTAATGTGAATGTTCCTTATGCATGAGTATTGTCTAAAGTTGAGAAGGAAGAATGGTAAGTTCGTCTATGGTGGCCTCAAAGTGGTACTTAGTAGGAATAGTAGTATGGGATGCTATTCTTACATTGCACAAGTATAGCTTAGGGTTACTTAAGGTGAAGGTTCTAATGTGTTGTAATGGCTTTATGTTGAATATACTTGTATCTTATGCCTTTTATACTAAAGTTCATGATGTTTCTCAAAATTGGCATAATGCATGGTTTTCAACCAAAAATGTCATTTTAACTATTTCTTACGTCTTATGTTATAAATGTTATGAGGCTTGTATGAGGCTCTTCGGAGTCTTGTACGCTGTGTTACGTTCGGGGTGTAGGCTCGGGTCATGATAAACATGGTATCAGAGAACAAGATGTTGGAATAATTTTTAGGATTGATGTATTACAAGTCACGTCTAGTAGAGTCTTGTTCATAGTGTGAAGTGCGTCACATTTATGAATGAGAGGCTATAAAATGTTAGGAAACTAGACTTCTTTCATTGTTCTTAAACTCATGCCATAAAGTTTAGCTTTATAAAAAGTCCTTTTCCTAACCCTTCTCTTGTGTTTATAGGATATGAATACAAGAAGGGCGAACACAAGAAGGATGGAAGAAGAGAATGTGAATGAGGGAGTTTCTCCCCAAGTTCCTCAAGTTCCTTAAGGCAATCAAGCTTCGATTGAAAATGTGACCCTATAAGAATTTAGAACCACTATCCAAATGATGACTCAAGCCATGACGGCTCAATCTTGAGCCATGACAACTCAAGCCCAATCTATGACGGCCCAAGACAATAGGGGTGTTGAGACTCATGTGAACACCACAACTTCTAGATTGAGGGATTTTACAAGGATGAACCCTCCTATGTTCTTTGGTTCCGAAGTGGGAAAAGACCCTCAAGAGTTTGTGGAAGAGGTCTACATGATAATTGATACTATGGGGGTGCCTCCAATAGAGAAAGCGGAGCTAGATGCTTATCAATTGAAGGGAGTATCTCAAGTATGGTATACTCAATAGAAGAGGAATAGGCCGGTAAAAGCGGGTCCCACAAATTGGGAGTTATTCAAGAAAGCATTCCTTGATAGGTTCTTTCCCCGTGAGAAGAAGGAGGCCAAAAGAGAAGTATTTATTAACCTTCTTCAAGGAGGTATGAGTGTTGAAGAATATTCTCTAAAGTTACCGAATGTTCCAAGTATGCTCCATCCATGGTGGCAGAGCCTAGAGATGAGATGAGTAAATTTGTAACGGGTATGTCTAGTTTGGTGAGAAAAGAATGTTGTTCGGCTATGCTTCATGATAACATGAATATATCCCATTTTATGGTGTATGCTCAACAAATGGAGAGTGAGAAACTCCTAGGCAACAATAGGGAGATGAAAAGAGCTAGGTCCGATGAACAAGAACAACCAAGGTCCCAAATGAGGTCCTCTAACCAAGATTCCCCAATGGTCAACAAGGATAGGGCGTCTAACCCTTATTCTCAAGGAGGAAATGGAGGCAGTTCTTCTTTTGAGAGATCTATATGTGCCAAGTGTGGGAATCCACATTTGGGTAAGTGCCTTGCCGGCATGGATGGTTGCTTTGGGTATGGGAAGAAAGGTCATAATATGAGAGATTGTCCAACATTCATGGCAAAAGGGAGAGAGGCCAACCAAGCTTCTCTTAGTGTCTTGGATCCTAATGCTCCAAAGCATGGTCATTTCTATGCACTCCGGTCTAGAGAGGACAAAGGAGCCTTTCCGGATGAAGGGATCGGTATGTTGATTGTTTCTTAAAGTTGTAAATGTTTTAATAAGGTCCTTATGCTATTTTCATGTTAGCCTTAGTATGGGTTTACTCCTAAGGGGGAGATGGTATTTTTAGAAGGTAAGGTTGTTGAGAGTTACGATATCCTTATCTCTTCCTTTTATTCCTATTCAAGCTTGAGACCAAGAGTTCCTTGTAGCTTATTTTATGTTGTGGAGTCATGTATGACTTATGTGTTTCCATGGTCTCCCTATGTTATACATGTTCTTGATGAATTTATGTTTAATGAGAAAATGAGTTTGCATGATTTTTATTCCTCATGTTGATGTGCATTTAGTATGAGTTGTCTATATGCTTCATGAGGTGAATTGTTGAACAAGCCTAAATGTGCTTTTAAGAGTAATTTCATAATGTGCTTAATGATGTTATGATGAACATGTTTTGAGTTGGAGAAGGTAATTCCTTCAATAAAATGAGAAATTTTGAAGTTTCATGCATAATGGGTTTGTAGATGTAGTTCCTACTTCCTTGTGTTGCATGGAGTATGTTTGAGATGGAGTTGATGTTTCCTCCTAGTTTTGTGCATTGCTTATGATGTTTCATGCATGATGGGATTCTAGTCTTGAGTCTTTATTTCCCTAAAGTATTTAAAGTGCCATTCGAGGACGAATGTTCGTAAGAGGGAGATAATGTAACTCCTCAGAAAATAAGTAGGTGAAACTAGAGCCTTACGAGTGTGTTGTTGAGTAGTTGTGAGGTTTTATGTTGTAAAATGCGTTCCCAAGCATAGGTTGAGGGGTTAAAAATCAAGGTAAACTCCCCGAGGACCAACCAAGGGTCCTTGAGGAGGAACCTAAAGTCTAACCCTAAAAGTTGCCAAAAAAACCAAAAGCTGTCAAAAATTCAAGGACCTACAGATGGGACCTATGCCTCGTAGGTCCATCCACGCCTCGTGGGGGTGGTACGTAGGTCAAGGTCCCCAAATGGTGACTTGATGACCCAAGCCACGGACCTGCAAGATGGGGCGTGAGCCCACCTACGGTCCGTAGGTCTAGGGGTGTAGGCAACCACTGAAATCTGCCCAAATTCGGCCAAGTTGGGGGCAAAGTGGTAAATTTCTAGGGTGGTTAGATTATTTAGGGGTCGGTTTATTTTGATTAATTAGAGTTATTTAAGGATTTTAAAAGTATTAAACACCCTTTTACAATCTATTATTCCCAGTACTCCAAAATAGAAACTACCTCCTCTCCAAATATTCTCTCTCTAGAAACCACCATTGGAGAAGAAGAAGTCAAGGTTTAGAACTCAAGATTTCATACTTTATCTTAAATTTCGTGGATTTTATTCAATCAAGGTATGGTAGTCTTCATCCTTGGTTAGTCTCCATCCAAGGATCCCCTTCAAAAGATGATTTCAAAGTTTCCAAATTCCCCCAAAAGTTAGGGTTTCAATCTAATTCATGGGTTCAAATTCAAAACGTTTTCAATGATTGTTTTAAGATGAATTATGAATTAATTAAGGAATTGATGTTATTTTATGATGAAATTCGCCCATGAACCCATGATTCCCCCAAAATACTAAATTGTGAAATTGTGATTTGGGTTGACTGATTAAGGAAGCATGTTAAACTGATTATGTCTATATTGATTGAGTTATTGAATCATGATATTTACCTTTTATAATGTAGTATTCTAGATGTTTGGGTTGAGATTTATTCATAACCTTGGAGGGCAAATTTATGAATGTTGATGCATAAACCTAATGCTTTGTGATTTCAATGAAAGTAATGTGATCATGACTAAAATGTAATGGTGTTGTTGTTGAAAGGTTATTCTCACATACACACACTCATGAATGAATAATGAATGAACTTTCTATGATTATGTTAATGATGATGTGTTGATTGAAAAACTAATCTCAATTGTACACTAATGAATTATAATGACATGTCGCGAAAGGACTTTCTCACAATATGGGGATTCTTAGTGGAAAGGCTATTCTCATCTTTGAATCTATGAGCTATCTAATGAATGAATGTTGGGTTTGAGATGGATACTCATCCATGAATTGAGGCGGGGTATCTAGTAACAATCTCTTATCTCATAACAATGAACTTAAGTAATGAATGTCAAGTACTCCGTGGGGAATAATGCTAAGCACCGAGTGGATAGTGATATGAGATGGAAGCTCTTACGTGAGTTGAGGCGGGGTTTCTAGTAGCAATCTCTTGAGATGGATGCCCTTACGTGAGTTGAGACGGGATATCTAGAAGCAATCTTCCTATCCCATAACTATGTGCCCAAATAGGTTATTAGCTAGTGGATCCATCTAAGCTAAATGTTAACGGTCCTACCTTAGGCAAGTAGGAATCCCTTATTCGGTGTGGGTAACATCGGGATTCCATGATTTGCTCACATGGTCTATGCTGGTCAAGTCTTACCCCCACAAAGAAAGTTAATGAACTATGTCTTCTCAAGAATGCACTACTTAGTGTGGGTGGGGGTATGGGACTTCATCCATGCATTGCACAAGTAGGCTTTGAGAGTAGTCATGGTGTTTCCCGTTTTGTTATTATGTTCATGGTCAAGGATATGTGTTAGGTACTATGGTTACTCAAAAAGTTCTATGAAGTGTGGGTGGTAGTATGGGATGCCATCTATGCATTGCATGAGTAGGCTTTGAGAGGGCTATGGTGTGTTTCTCAGTGTCATAATGTTAAAGGAAATGAATGTGCTTATAATGAAGTCAATGAGACTATTGACTTAAAGTCTTAATGAGGTGATGAATTCTTTACTTGGAATTGTTATTATGAGTTAATTTCCTTTTCATGACTTATGAAATGTGAATGTTCCTTATGCATGAGTATTGTCTAAAGTTGAGAAGGAAGAATGGTAAGTTCGTCTATGGTGGCCTCAAAGTGGTACTTAGTAGGAATAGTAGTATGGGATGCGATTCTTACATTGCCCAAGTATAGCTTAGGGTTACTTAAGGTGAAGGTTCTAATGTGTTGTAATGGCTTTATGTTGAATATAATTGTATCTTATGCCTTTTATACTAAAGTTCATGATGTTTCTCAAAATTAGCATAATGCATGGTTTTGAACCAAAAATGTCCTTTTTAAGCATGATTTTTGCATGGCTATCATACTTAGTACATTTTTGTGTGCTAACACACATTACTTCTATTTTTAGTACAAAGTGTAGGTTCCGGCATTTGAGGCGATTTCTTCTAGTTCAAGCTTTAGTTGACTATTTATCAATTTTGTGGTATGTCCTCATGGATCCGATGTCAAGTCTTATGTTGATGTTTCATTCCTTTCACATATTAGATACTTTTAGACTTTATATTGTAAGGGCTGTGACCCTATTACTTTGAGTCTTCAAGTTGTATTAGATGGCCATGTGAGACTATGTCTAGACTTCCGTTGTTTTGAATGATGTTTTTCGATTGTATGGATTTAAAGAAAAGTTTTAAATTCCGCACTATTTCTTATGTCTTATGTTATGAATGCTATGAGGCTTGTATGAGTCTCTTCGGAGTCTTGTACGCCGTGTTACGTTCGGGGTGTAGGCTCAGGTCGTGGCAGTATTTTAAGTTGCATTGAGGCATGACAATAAGTTTCCCATTTTGCATAAGCACACGCCCTAGCGAAATTCTTGAGGCATCACAATAAACCACACAACCATCCGCTCCTTCTGATAAGGTCAACACCAGAGCGAAAGTAAGTCTATCTTTCAACTCTTGGAAACTCTTCTCACACGCTTCGGTCCATATGAACTTAGATTTCTTTTGAGTCAACACCGCAAAGGAGAGGCAATTGAAGAGAAACCCTAAAAAAACCTTCAATAGTAACTGGCTAAACCCAAGAAACTCCTAATATCTGAAGGATTTAGAGGTCTAGGCCAACTCTTGACCGCATCCATCTTCTTAGGATCCATATCAATACCCTTACTCGAAATAATATGACCAAGGAAAGCTACAGACCTCAACCAAAATTCACATTTGCTAAACTTTGCAAAAAGTTGTTGGTCCTTCAGAATTTGCAACACGATCCTCAAATGATCAATATGATCATCCTTACTCCTTGAATAGATAAAAGTATCATCGATGATTACAATCACAAACATGTCAAGGTATTGTCTAAACACCCTATTAATCAAGTCCATAAATGCCGCCGGAGCATTAGTCAACCCAAATGACATTACCAAAAATTGATAATGACTATACCGAGTTCGAAAAGCCATCTTCGGAATGTCATCATCTTTCACCCTCAATTAGTGATAACCCAATCGGAGATCAATCTTAGAGAAATAACTTGCCCATTGAAGTTTTTCAAATAAATCATCTATCTTTGGAAGAGGATACTTGTTCTTAATGGTAACCTTGTTCAACTGTTTATAATCAATACACATATGAAGAGACCCATCCTTCTTTCTAACAGCCAAAACTAGAGCACCCCATTGAGAGATACTCGGTGGAATCAAACCCTTATCCAACAAATCTTTTAATTGTTCTTTTAACTCCTTAAGTTCTGCCGGAGCCATACGGTAAGGAGGAATAGCGATAGGTTGCGTATCTAAGAGAATGTCAATACCAAAGTCTATTTCCCGCTCAGGATGAATACCGGGTAAGTCATCTGAGAACACTTCCAAAAACTCATTTACAATGGGGACCGACACGAGAGAAGGGGTTCCACAATCTACAACCCTCACCCTTACTAGATGGTAAAAGAAACCCTTAGAAATCATCTTTCTCACTTTAAGATAAGAGACAAACTGACCCTTAGGCATATAATTTTCCCCCTTCCACTCTAGGATAGGCTCATTCGGGAATTGAAACTTGACTACACGAGTTCTACAATCAATAAAAGCATAAAATGAGTGCAGCCAATCCATACCCAAGATTACATGAATATATAACATATCAAGCTCTACCAAGTCAACAAGAGTAACTCTATGGGACAAGGAAACGAGACACTTTCTATAGACCCTCTTAGCCACAATAGAATCAACAACAGTAGTAGAGACAGTAAAATGTTCTAACAACATATCTAGAAGAACATCAAACCTCATAGCCACCTATGGCAACACAAAACGTAAGGTAGCACCGGGATCAAGTAAAGAATATACATCAAGTTGGAAAACTTTAAACATATCAGTGACCACATCCGGAGAACTCTCTTATTCACCACGAGTCTAAAGAGCATAGAAACAATTTTGCTTAGGAGCATTGGAACCCGCACCACTAGTAGTAGCTTGCTTGCCCTCTCTTCCTTTATTCATAAGCATTGGGCAATCCCTCATTTTGTGACCACTCTTACCACAACCAAAGCAGCCATCCATACTGGCTAGGCACTTAGCATCGTGCTTCCTACCACACGTAGTACAATTAGGCCTAGGAAATGAAGATCCACTACCATTACCTCCTTGAGGCTTAGGGTTAGACACACTATCTTGGTTGAACTTAGGAGGAAAATTGGTGGAACCTTGACCGGAAAATCTTTGTCGAAATCAAGCACAACCTTATCCATCGAACCTTGCATTAGAGAAATTTCCATCTCCGGTCTTAGACCTTTTTACCTCTCTACACTTTTCCTTGAGTTTCTCCTCTTCAATTTGTTGTGCATGCACCATGAGACGAGAGATGTCCATGTCATTAATGAGCATTGTGGTTCGGCACTCTTTAACCACCATTACAGACACACCCATAACAAACTTACTCATATTAGCCCTTGAATCAACAACTATTGATGGATCATACTTAGACAATTGAGTGAATTTTAGAGCGTATTCCCTCACACTCATACTTCCTTGTTGAAGGTTAATAAATTCAAGCACCTTGACTTCCCTCATATTAAGGGGAAAGAACCTATCAACAAAAGTGGCCTTAAACTTCTCCCAATCAAGAGGACCCGCATCTTCCGGTCTCCCTTCTTTCCATTGGTTGTACCATATTTGAGCCACACCTTTCAATTGGCAGGCGGCCATGTAACACCTTGGAAATTTTTTGATCTAAGACTTGAACCATCCTTCGTAGTGAGCAAGTTTTTCCCAATGAATTTATATTTTTCCTAAGTGTTAAGGTCACTAGATGTAGCACCTTCTATTCTAAAAAGAACTAGAGAGAATTCATTCAAGTCATTCCTAGGTTCCTTTAAGTTTTGGGTCAACTTCAAATAACCATAACCTTCAGTATAGGATGAGCTATGTCACGACCCAGGGGTACCCCCTAGATATAACAAGGCGTATAAGACCCCAAGAGGCCTCATACAAGCCACTTAGCATATCATAACATAAAGTAATAAAAAATGGTTCGGAAATTTAAAACATTTCAATACAATCAAAGTCCTTTATAAAACGAGCAGAAGTCTAACATCATTGTCTCAAACCATCTAAACAACATGAATAAGGCCTTGGGATGCACCTGATACAATAGTCCAAGACATAAGAGAAAATGGTGATCACATCCTCGAACACAATGAGGACTCACCAAAACTACACTTCCTTGATCAACAATAGATCTTGCCACAAGTATGAGAATCTATTTCGCCGTACCCTACATTTGATAAGAATGTAGGCAAGAGTATGCGTTAGTACAATTAAGTACTAAATATGATAGCTAGCATAAACAACATAAACATCATGGTTAGCGAATATAAACCATAAGCATAATCAATGCACATAAATAAATATCATAGTAAGAAAGGAATACTTCTCAAGCAACCTTACTCATTCTTAATCAAGACTTGGGTCATCACCTCTTAGTCAACTTACTTCATGGAAGGTACCTCAAGCAACAATCCAAGCTATTCATCTTCATAATCATAATTCACATTAGTTATGCTTACTTTTAAAGACATGGGGATTCGCCTCATTGCCTAACTTACAAAGGCTAATGGGTATTCTCCTCTTGCCTTACTTACCTTAAGATCATGGGTACTCACCTCCACAATCACATTATATGACACGGGTACTCGCCTCCACATCATTTCATAAGGAGCATGGGTACTCCCCTCCATGTCCATTCATTATATTAGGAACATAGGGAATCACCTCTTGTTCAATTCTAAGGAGTATGAGAAATCACCTCATATCCTTCTCATATAGAGGTCAAGGGTAGTCGCCTCTAGCGTCATCATTTACATAGTCTTTTGGTCTAGATTCATTTTAGGCGAGCAATCCTTTCAACCTAGAATCACTAATGTGAGAAAGCCTTTCACATTCATATATTCATAATTAGGCAATGCATGCCTTCCTCAACAATAACATCAATTGCCAACAATTCATATCATAAGCTTTACTCTGAAAGCCCTAGACCTAGTGATAGTCATCAAAGCTTCATTCTAAAGAAATTCTAATCATAATTCATCAATCCTATAAGGACAAGCCTAAACCTACAAAGTTTCCCTTTATGTCATTAACCTAATTATATCAATTCTAGGTCATAATCATGGAATATGCATGGATTCATGTAATTTCACTCTAATAACATGTAATTATACTAATTCAATCATAAACAATCACAATCCACTCAATTGGATCAACATTCATCATAATTCATAATATTGGAAGAAACCCTAACTAGAATTAGGGATTTAGACATCACAATTTGGGAATTCTAGGGGACTCCATGGGAGGAAGGTTTTCATGGATGAAAAGCCATCATACCTTGGTCATAATGCTCATAAAATCTTGAAGATTGGAGACTTTGAACTTGCCCTAGCTACAATCTCTTCCTTCTTCTTCCTTATAGAGAGAGAATTTTTGGGAGGAGTTTTGGGTTTTCTTTTGGGATTTGAGAGAATGAACTAAATAGGTCTAATTTAGGGGTAAAAAGGCTTATATAGGTTGTCTTGGTTTAGTAAAAAAGACACCACATTGATTTAATTAAAATCGGAAAAGACCCTTAAGTCCCTAAAAATAAATACTAGGCCTGACCCACGAGACCATGACCGACGGACCATTGATGGACTTACGGTCCATCCTGGTCAATCATGGTTCATGGTCTGGGATTGTCACGACCTAATGGTACCCTCTAGATGTAACAAGGCGCATAGAAATCCAAAAGGCACCATGTAAGCCACTTAGAATATCATAACATAAGAATAGAACAATAAAGAGAAGAAAACACATTTCAAATCCAAAATTTTGATAAAGGAAAGTAGAAGTCTAGACTTGTCTCAATTTAGCCAGCTATTACAATAGTTCAAATGAAAAGGGAAACAACCCGTACAATATAGTCCGTAAAGGAAATACTAGAAGTGAAACTACAAATGACACATCCATCCTCGAATCATGAGGACTCACCACAATATAGGAGAATAGTCGAATCCAAGCTTGAACCAAATGATGACCGCCTTAAGAACGATACCCTACACTTGGGAGAAATATAGGAAAATATGGGTTAGTACAAAAATGCAATAAGTATGATAGTCATGCATAAAAACCTTGAAAACATGCAAAAAAGGACATTTTAGTTGAATGCATACAATTTACTAAGTTAAAGCATCAGTTTGAAGTTAATGAAAAAACATGTCATAAGCATGTTCATTTCATAGATCATCATATCATAGGAGAAACATACCATAAGTACCCTCAAAGTCTACTTGTGCAATGCATGAATAAGATCCCATAATCCCACCCATTCTAAGTAAAGCTTCTTGAGTAACCATAGTTCATAATTCATGTTCTTGTTCATATTTTTATCATAGTGGGAATAAGCCTTAACCGACATAGGACATGTGAGCTAAACATGGAATCTGGTGTAACCCACACCGAAAAGGGTTGTCCTATTGCCTAAGGTAAGACCATGGTTTGTTAGCTTTTAGGTGGATCCACTAGCTAAAGACCTATGGGGTCACATAGTTTATGGGATAAGGAGATTGCTACTAGAAACCCGCCCTTTCTGACGGGGGAGCTTCCATCTCATTACAATATCCACTTGGTGCTAAGCATTTATCCCATAGAGTACTTATTAATTCACAACTTTTTTCATTAGAATATCTCAATAGATCATGCGTGAGAATAACCTTTCACCGTCCATGTCTTCATGTAACATAAGATTCAATTAGGTGAGAATTGCCTTCCAACCTTAGAATCATCATATTGTGAAAAAACCTTTTACATCATGTTCATTATGTGTTCACGAGAATAGCCTTTCAATCAACACAACAACATTATCATAATCATGGATACTTCCCTCTCAAAGCGTTCTTAAAGCATATACATAACCTTCATAATTCATGCATTATGTCATATCTTGCCTTTTCAAAGGTCAAAGCTCATGTAAAATTTACACATCTAGAATTACTACATTATACATGGATAATAACATGATTCAATTAACACAAATACTACAAGTATAATCTCATGATATCATTCTTTCATCAATTCACCCACATCACAAGGTCATAAATTTGGAATATGGGGATTTCATGGATTCTTGGGGAATTTCAACATAAAAACAATAATAAATCATCAATTCAATCATAATATAAAGTAATTAAATTATTAGAATCATTTTTGAAAGGAATCGATGACTTGGAGTAAAACCCTAGCTTTTGGGGAATTACTAGTTTTGAAATTGGGTTCGATGGGACTCCATGGATGAAGACTATTCATGGATGAAGGACTACCATACCTTAATCTTCAAAGAAATTGAGTAGAAAACCTTGCTCCTTCTAACCCTAGATCCACTTCCTTCTTCTTCTTCCTTGAAGTTTTAGAGAGGCAATATTTGGGGAAAAGTTGGTTTTGATTTGGGATTTTGGAATTATGAGGAAGATGACTTAATCTAGGGGTCTTAAATCATTATATAGTTAGTCTAATTTAGTGTAAAACGACGTCACTTAATATTAACTAAAGCTGGAAAACCCCATAATGCCCCTAAACTTAACTGGCCAAAAAGCAGTTCCAGGCCTCACCCATGCCCCACCACTGATGAACCGTGGTTGGACCCACAACCCATATTGGTGAATGTGGTTTGGGATTTTGGGTCTTGGTTCCTGGGGCCTTGACCTACGCCCCCTCACCCACAAGGTGTGCGATGACCTACGGGGCGTGGGTTGCCCTCGTGGGTCACTGCCCATGCAGCCTCCTTAGGGTCCTCCTCAAGGACCCATGGTTGGTCCTTGGGGTTTGAACCGTGACGTTCTAATACGAAAACATTTTTTTTAAGGTACGGGGAGGTACATTCAATACTCTAACCCTAACGTCAAGCACTAGTTTAATCTACTGGAGTCTGGGGTGTTACGATATCTCTCCCTTAGGAACATTTGTCCTGGAATGATTATATAGACACCTTACGAAATTAAAGACTCAAGATTAGCAGCCCATCATGCATGAAACATCAAAATAATGCACAATTCAAAAGATGAAATTTCAACTCCATCTCAAACACAGTCAATGCAACATAAAGAAGTAGGAACTACATCTTACAACCCATTATGCATGAAAATTCAACATTTGACATATTCATAGGAGGAATTACCTTCTCCAACTAAAAGCATGCTCAACACAATATCATGGAGCTAATATGCAATTACTCTCAAAAGCATAATAAAGCATGTTCATCAATTCATCTCATGAAGTCAATAGGCAACTCATACTCAATGCACAACAACATGAGGAAAATTAATCATAAAAACTCATTTTCTTACTAAACAAGAATTTCTCAAGAACATGCATAATATAAGGAAATCATGGAAACACACACTCAAATGATTCCCAAAACAAGGAAAACTCAAAAGGAACTACTTACCTCAAGCTTGAATAGGAGTAGAAGGAAAGAAATGAGGATATCGGGACTTCATATCGGTCTCAACCTCCCAAGTAGCACCCTCAACTAAGTGGTTCCACCATAAAACCTTTACAGAAGCTATTTCCTTGTTTCTCTATCTCTTGACTTGCCGGTCTAGGATCTCTACTGGAACTTCTTCATATGAAAAACTTTTGTCAATTCCCAACCTTTCTAGGGGAATAATGGATACTGGATGTCCAATAAACTTCTTAAGCATCGAAACATGAAATATTAGATGAACCGGGGTCAACTTATTTGGCAAATTCAACTCATAGGCAACTTTCCCAATACGTTTCAAAATTTGGTATGGGCCCACATACTAGGGACTAAGTTTTCCCTTTTATCCAAACCTCATCACACCTTTCATAGGCGATATATTTAGATAAACCCAATCATTAACTTCAAATTCTAGATCCCTTCTTCTCACATCGTCATAAGACTTTTGTCTACTTTGTGCCGTTCTCAACCTTTCTCTAATAAGCTGAACTTTCTCAATAGCTTCATAGACTAGCTCGGGACTTATCAAAGATATTTCACCAACCTCAAACCAACCAATCGGAGACCTACATCTCTTACCATACAAGGCTTCAAAGGGAGCTATACCAATACTTGAGTGATAGCTATTGTTGGAGGCAAACTCTATTAAAGGCAAGAGGTCATCCCAATTACCCTTGAAGTCTATGACACGTTCCCTCAACATATCTTCTAATTTTTGGATGGTACACTCCTGTTGCCCATCGGTTTGGGGATGAAAAACCGTGCTTAGCTTGACCTTAGTACCAAGCCCTTTTTGGAATAACTTCCAAAAGTGTGAAGTAAATTGAGTACCCCGATCCGAAATAATAGATAGATGAACTCCATGCAACTTCACTATCTGCCTTATATACAACTTGGCATAGTCTTCCACCAAAAAAGAGACCTTAACAGGAATAAAGTAGCCTGATTTTGTCATCCGATCTATATTGACCCAAAAACAACCATAACCTTCAGTACATGATGAGTTAGTTGGGCTACAAGATATCAAATGAAAGGTCTTGGAATCCTCTTTCCAACAGCACCAAGTTTGATAAATTTCAAGCTCGTATGAGTGAGATATGCCCGTTTAAAGTCGGGCAGTCTAAATAAAGAAAGTTACCCAAAAATAGTAATGGGTGTTTTGGTCTTTTCCTTACCCAATCAGATTTAATTCATTTTAGTAAGCTTTTAGGGGTCTAATTTGATTAGGTTCAGTTTTATAATCCTAATATACACCTAGGGTTTTAGTTGGGAGTTCAAGAAGAGAAAAAAAGAGAAAAGAGGAGAAAAGAGGGGAAAAGTCAAGGTTTTATAAAGTTCTTGAGGCTTCATTGTGGTTTTCGCCAAGGGTTTGATCACTAAGAGGTGTGTAATCTTCTATATTGTTGAGTTTGTTCATCCACATGCCAATCATGTTAATTTTAGTGTTAAATTCATTCTAGAAAGTTGAAGGTTTGATGTTTTTGAATTGTGTTCTTGAAATTGGCTTTCATTCTTGAGTTTAGATGAGATTGATGAGTTTTTAAGGAAACTGTGTCAATTTTAGAGTTGTGTTTGATTAGATTCTTTTGTACACGTATTGGGTATCGGAATCTAAAGAGAAATTGAGAAAAGGAATCAAATTTAAGCGAATTGGGGTTCGAAAATGAGGAAAAAAAATTCAGACAAAAAATAAGTACCAGGTCCACGTCGCGGAGCTGTTCCTTTAGAGTGAAATTTCTTCTCCGCGTTGCAGAGAGATCGTGGACCCCGCTGGTACAAAATTTATTTTGTGACCAAGTATTAAACTGCATCTTCACATCGCGGACTTGCTCCCCAGATAGTGTTTTTCAACAGTTTCTCATTATTGACTATCTAAAACTCATTTAAACATCACAATATCATTCCTATCACAAATCATAACATTGAATTCATAATTAAAATTTAAGGAAGTGTTAAAAGCCAAGTCTTGAGAGTTCTTTTGAGAAAGTCCCTTTAAGTCTTTTGAAGCATTTTCTACAGATTCTAACAACTTGTTTCAAGACTCGAGCAAGTGTGTATGAGAATGAGTAGGATGTATTCATGAGTCTACTTTATCATTATGAGATCCTTCATATCACAAACTATAATTCATGAATTCTTAATTCAAGTTCAGGAAAGAGTTAAGAGTAGAGTCCAAGAAAGTATTTAAGTTCAATTGTGAATCCTTTCAAATCAATTGTTGATTTGAACTATGTTCTGAGGAAGTAAGTATGAGAAGGAGAAGAGTCATATACATGAGTTTCATATTGTTATGTAGACCCTCGAGTCGAGCCGTTCATGCCCATAAAATCCGCATGAACTTCGTACACTGAGCATATTTGAGATGAATAGTATCTTCATGTTCTAAGTCTTGAGTATTGAGTTCCTAATCCCTTTTGAGATTATATTACTAATCATGGGACTATTACATGATACCCATGAAGTCCTTCAGTTGAGTAGTTCATGCCTATAGTTCCACATGAACCTTATGAGTTGAGCAGTCTTGAGATGAGAAGTATCATTGAGCCCTTGAGTTGAGTAGTTCATGCCCAAAACTCCACGTGACCTCCTTTCCTTTGAGTTGAGTATTCTTGAAATGAGTAGTACCATTGAAGTTCTTGAGTTCTGATTGGTTGAGTTTCAAGTATTGAGTTCTAAGTTTGGTTATTGAAAACCTTGAATTGAGTCGTTCATGTCCATAATTCGGCATGAATCCTATTTTAATAAGTCTTTTTACAAATTGTTTTAAAACTTGTTTTAAAGACTTGAGCATTGAGTTTAAGAAAGAGTAGAGCCGAGTTCATGTTTCTTTTCAAAAGATTATATGGGAACTAAGTATTCCCAAAGAGTAAATGTTTTCACATTTAAACAAAAGAGGAAACACTGATTTCCAAAAGAGCTTTGGAGCTAGTTTTTTTAGTAATAATCTCAAGCCACAGAAAGAGTTATGCTTTTTTTAAAACATATGAGCTAGTTACATTTTGGGAGTAGTGTTGAGCACCGATATGGGGACGAGTTTTAGTTCAGATAATTCAAAGTCTCCGTAAACCGTGTAGCCAACATGGGTAGAAAAGGGTCATACTTTTTAGATGATTCCTTAATGATTTTAGCATAGACTAGTGGATCCACTTAGTGAGTAGGTTCTACACCCTGACAAAGTATAGGACGGCCCTGGCAGCGTGCGGAAAGACATTGTATCATCATATAACTCATAGTGATGGTTGTCGGTTAGAGAAACTCACACATAGATATTTTGTATTCTTATATACACAGAGTTATATAGTGTTTTTATATACAAACTAATTTATTATTGTATTCTTTAATACATTGAATTGCTATCTATTGTTTTAAAAGCTTTCTGTACATTGCATCTTTTATTGTTGCTTTATCCTGAGTTGAGAATCCAGAGTTTAGTCTCATATCTCTTTGTTGAGTATTTAAACTTTTAGTTGAGTATCTCATTCTTTAGTCAAGTTTAGTTGACTGAATTGAGAAGAGGTTAGTATGTTTCCTTTTTATCAAGTTCAAGCTTATGTTTATGTTTTAGAATTCCCCTTACATGCTTGTACATTCCATGTACTGAGCCATTTGGCCTGCATTTTTCTATGAAGTAGATACAGATAGCTAGGGTCATCAGTAGGCACTCGTTGATACCATTTGCAGTTCTAGTTAGCTATGGTGAGCCTCCTTGCTTCAGGAGGATTTCATTTACTTTTCAGTTTTGTCAGGTTCTCATGGGTCTTGTCTCGACTTCCATTTTTGTCATTTAGAGGTTTAATAGATAAACAATATAGTTTGAGAAGTCTATTTCATTTATTTTGTTAAATGTTTTAAAGACTTGAGTTGCCTATTTTTGGTGAGTTGAATATACTATTTTATTCAGAGTTAATCTTTTGAGTTAAAGCTTTGTATTTGAGTTTCTAAATTTCATTCAGTTTTTAAGCTTTTGTATACTTGAGTTATTCTTTCGCTTGTAGTTAGTTAGGATGAGGGTTCTCTTGGGGCCAGTAATGGTTCTCGAGTGCCGGCCACGTCCAGGGTGTAGACTCGGGTCGTGACAGGCCATCTCCGCCTTTTTCACTGGCGTAACTCCCCTGATCAACAAAACCTTATAAACCTCATCAATAAACTCTTGGGGATCTTCCTGAACTTTGGAACCATGAAACTTCGGAGGATTTATTCTTGTGAAGTCCCTCACTCTTGACGCCTTTATACCGACATTTAGGTTCACGAGAACCACTACCTCCCTATTGTCTTGTGCCATTATAGATTGAGCCAATACCTAAAAAGCAGCCATAAACTCCGCATTCGATACTTGCTCGGCCAAAGGATCGACCAAAACTTGAGGAGCTTGGGGAGGAGCTTTTTGTTCAGTATTCTCCCTCACATTCCTTCTAGTGTAAGCCCTTCGAGAAGCCATATCCTAAAGAACATAGGATAAGAATTAGGAGAGAGACCTTATAGAGTTAAACTCTATCGTACGACTTAAGAGTAATGAAAGAAGTGGAGTTTCCTAATCATCTTGTAGCCTCTCATTCATAAATATGGCACACTTCACACTCATGAACAAGACTCTAATATATGTGGCTTATGAGACATCCTATGACCATTGTAAACCTTGTTCTCTGATTACAAAGTTTGTCACGACCCAGGGGTACCCTCTAGATGTAGAATTGCATATAGAATCTCAAAGGACTCCATAAAATCCACTTAGTTATCATAACACAATAAATAGAACAATAAGAGTAAAACAATATTCCAAGTCCAAAACATTTTATAAAGCAAAGAGGAAGCCTGATACATCTTTCTCATCATAGCCATCTAATACAATAGAATGAAATTGGGCCTAGCCCATACATCATATCCAAAAAAGAAAATACATGAAACAAAGTGAAAACAATAAAGTCTGTCCTCGAAGCATGAGGACTCACCTAATCTCAAGAATCAATAAAAACACCCACTAGCCACGAAACTGAGCACCCTAAATAATAGACCCTACATTTGGGGAAAATGTAGGCAAGAGTATGCGTTAGTACAAAACAATGTACCAAGTATGATAGCCATGCATAAAACATTTAAATCATGCTAAAAGGGGCATTTCATTTCATGACATGCAATTGACCAAGCTAAACATGATATAAAGAGTTATAAAACATAAGTCATAAATCTTTGTTAATACAAGCTAACTTCATCTTTAAAACCTTTGAACTCATATGGGATACTTCTTGAAGTAACCTTAGTTCATTATTACTTGTGGGGAATTAGCCTTAACCGACATAGAGACTATGTGAGCTATAATATGATCATCTGGTGTCTCCCACACTGAAAAAGGGTTGTCCTCATTGCCCAAGGTAAGGACCATAAACTTCTAGCTTAAGTGGATCCACTAAATAATCAACCTATAGGTGCACATAGTTATGGGATAAGGATATTGCTACTAGAAATCCGACCTCTACTAATGGGGAACTTTCATCTCATGAGATTGCTTCTAGAAACTCGACTGCTACTAACGGGATAACTTACATCTCATCATCAATATCCACTGGGTGCTAAGTATAAATCCCACGGAATAGTCATTTCTTACTTGAATTCATTAATCATGGAAAGGTGCCCTTGGACAACCAAACCATGCTAGTTCATTAGGATATATCTTACTCTTTAATTTAATTAGGTGAGAAAGCCTTTCAACCTAATAATCCTTTCTATGTGAGAAAACCTTTCACATCATGCTATTATGTGTTTAGTGAGAATATCCTTTCACAACACGATATCATCACTGGTACTTTACTCTCAAAGCACCTTTAAGTCCATAGTTTACATCTTTAGGTTCAAAACCCGCTTTCAATCATCATCTCTTAGAAAGCATGGGTTAAATATGGATTTCATCATAGATACATGTAAAACTTGCAATACATGCTTAATTTCATAAAAGTCTTGCTTTATAATCAAAATTCCACATCATATGATTCATAACTTGAAAACATGGGGATTACATGGGTTCATGAGGCAATAATCATAAAATTATTGTAATTCATCAATTCATTCCTAAGAGATCATAATTTAATCATTTAAATAAATAATGAATGGAACCCATGTTAATTGAAGAAAACCCTAACTTAATTGGGAAATTCTACCTTTTGAAATAGAGGAATTTGGGAACTCCATGGATGGAAGGAATCCATGAATGAAAACTATCATACCTTGAATCCAAAAACTAGCCTTCAATGGAGGAATTGAGACCTTGTCTTGAAACCCTAGGTTGAATCTTCTTCTTCTTCATCAAGTTTCTAGAGAGAGAAATATTTGAGAGCTCTTCTTTTTTGGTGAGTTTAGAGAGAATGATTTCTATTGGGAAATTTAGGGGTAAAAGGCTTATATAGGGGTCTTAATGAAGGGTAAAACGACGTAGTATAGGAACTAATTAATTGGGAAAAGACTCAACTACCCCTGAGTTAACTGTCAGATGTCACCGACAAACTGACGGACCGAATCGATGGACCGTGGTTGGTGGTCAGAGACTTTTTGCCTTACCTACGGTTCCTGGACTATGGACTGTGGACCCACCTACGGTCCAGTCATAGTCCTGCCCTGACCAATTTTTCAATGCCCAATCCACGGACCCACCTACGGTTCGTGGTCCAACCCATGAGCCGTCATTGGCCACTGTGGATGGCACCTGAAAATGCTGAAATCTGCTATGGTGCCCTCTTTCAGATTCGGGGTGTTACAATACAACATGATATTCTTTTTATCAAATGGTACATAATGGTCTTTGAAAACTATGATAATTTAAATCATTGCTTAGTATTTTGGCATGTAGTAGGACCTGTTTATATCAAATGCTTAATATGCTGGTATACATAATGATTTTTTGTCTTGTAAGTTAGTATAAAATCATTGTCGTAGCAATTGTTCAAGGTACAAAATCTTGGTGGTATTTTGTTATTCAACATGTTAAATTTCAATCATATGTTGTGTTGGTATACAACTCTGTTTATAACATTTGTTGGTATCAAATGATTGCCCCTGGATATTTTGATTTATTCATTAAGTGATTGACTTACATTGTTGATTGACACTTGAGAATATTAAGGTAGTCTTTGAGGATCTAAGAAAGAAAGGTATGATGTTCAGGATGAACCTATGAAAGATTGTGTTGATGAAGATCATGTCCATGTTGAATCCATTAATTAATATTTGTTTGATAGCACATTTAAGTTTGTTTTGGTTAGTGTTCAATAAAGTTTTTTTGTTTTTTGATAAATAAGCTTTATATTTGATGATTTGAATCATTTAGTAGGTGAAGTTTCAGTGTGATTAAAGAAATATTAAGACTCCTACACTGTATAACTTTGTATTACCAACAATACGCAAATTACAATTGGTTGCTATTAAAACAACAAAACATATGTGTCATCAATGGTTGTTGTGGAATCTGAAAACACATATGTGACACCATTGTTTGCTATTGGAATTGGAAACACAAATGTGACACCACGTGTTTGAACAAAGTATCAAGTAAGTATGTTCAATCATCATACACTTATCTAAATCTAAGTGAATCTGGTGGCACATACGAAAAGGCACTGTTTATGAAAACACCCTTTTGAAAACTACACAAAATTTGATGTGCACACTGATTCGATTTTGATTTTTAAAAATAAATTGATAATAAACTATCCAAGAAACTTGGCAAGTATGTATATTACTTTAAGTGGTCTTTAGTAATTATTTTTAGCCATTATTTATGTTTTAACTGTATCTTATATTTTGCCAGAAAAATCAATTTTCCACAGCTTTTAAAAATCCAATTGATCTTCCTTTTGATTTTGGAGTTTGTAAGGTGAATTTAATGGATTAGTTTTACCCTTTGGCTTATCCAAGACAACATTGGGTAGATTTTGTTAATTTCTTATTTCGTCACTTTATGGTTATTAGTATTTTACGTTTGAAGTGTTTATTGTTGATTTCATAAGTGCAATTATTATTCATTTCATTGTAGTGCAAATTGTAAATTAGTCGTTGTGAAATCATTGTATGTGTGCTTTATTTATATAGTTTGGTAGGTATAATTGGTTCTAATAATGGTCAGACCTAGGTGATTAGCATCAAAATCCATTTATCTTAATATACATATTTTTTTATTGTGAATTAATAACACATGATTTTAATACAACATGTCGATGTGATAATGTACTACTTACGTAAACTATACAAGTATGATCCTAAGAATAGTTCAAGAGTTACTATAAAAGACACATTTTTTATCAATTGGATTGTACAAATTTATGATGCTTAGGAAGTCAAAGACAAAGAGGAAAGATTGATTACTACACATCATGAAGTGACTCAATATATAAGAGGGGCAAAGATTCTTGCTAATACTCCATGGGTGGAAGTTGATTATATGTGCATTCCAATCAACAGTAGTGATGCATTTCACTGATTTCTTGTTGTTTGTTCCATAATAAGCACGTGTCTTTACATATGTAACATCTCGCAACTAGGAAGAACTAGAATGAAGTTTAAAATCTGGAAATAGTTATTTTTGGAAAATATAAGAAAATCTGGAAAATTTTAAGTAAGTTAAAGTGAGTTATTGGTCAACTTCAAACGACCATAACTCCCAGCTCAGGATGAGTTAGGTGTATTTACAGATATGGTTAAATCTCTAGGAAGGATCTTTCCAACCCCGCTAAGTTTATGCGATTCTGAGTTTGTATGAGTGAGTTATGCCCTTTGGAAGTAGGGTTGTTCGAATTAGAAAATGTCCAATCCGGATTTTTGAAGGGTAGTTTGGTCTTTTCCTTACCCGATTAATTAAATCCGTTTAGTAAATTAAGTGGGGTAAAAAATGAGTTAGTTTAGTTTACACTTTTGAGAAATAGAGTTAGGGCTTTTGGAGAAAGAACGCAAGAGAAAGGAGGAGGAAAAATAAGATTCGCCAAGGAATTGAACCTACAAGGTATGTGAGTCTCTCATAGCGTTGGGTTGATTCACCCACGCACCAAGCATGTTTAATTCAGTGAGATTCATCCTAGAAGAGTTGGAAAATTGATGTTCTTGACATATATTCTTGAATTCGAATGTTGTTAGCGAATTAGGACGAATTGTGAAGTTTATGAGACCCTTACATTGAGTTTAGGGTTTCTTTGAGTTAGTTTCTTGAGTATACATGTTGGGCATTGGGATTTAAAATAAATTTGAGGAAGATAATCGAATTAAGGTGGTTTGAGGCTGAAAAACGAAGAAGGAAAAAGTCAAGTAAGGTTCATGAAACAAGTCCGCATCTCGGTCTTGTTCCCCTAGTGAACAAAAATTTTCTCCGCGTCGCGGAGAGGATGCGGACTCCACTGTCTCAAAATTTAAATTTCGCGAGTAATTATTTAAAACACATCCACGTCGCGGACTAGTTCCAAGACGGTGATTTCATAACTTTTCTCAAGTTTAGCTATTCGAAATCGTTCCTAAACATAAAGAGATCTTTCCTATCACAAATCATAATCCTTGAATCCATAATTCAATTCAAGGACCAGTTAAGAGTCAAGTCAAGGGCGGTTAGGATCAAAGTTAGGAGAAGTTAAGAGTCAAGTCTAGAAGTTAAGAAGCAAGTCAAAGCTAAGTTCTAAGGTTTTGAAGAGTCTTTAACAAACCTTTTAACTTTGTTTTAAGACTAAAGTCTCAAGTTAAGCAAAGATTAAAGAGTTGAGTTCATTTCTCAAAAAGCTACTAGGGAACTAAGTATTCCCAAAGAGTTTATAAATGTTTTCACATTTGAGCAAGAAAAGAGAATGTCGATTCCAAGAGATCTTTTAAGCTAAGTTTTGAGTAATTATCTCAAACCAAAGAAAGAAGTTTGTTTTTAAAACATATGAGCTAGGTATATTTTTGGGAATAGTATTGAGCACCGATATGGGGATGCGAGTTCATATTAACTCAAGTCTCCATAAATCATGTAGCCATCATTGGTATTAATGAGTAATACTTTTTAGATGATCATATAAATTAAGCTAGTGGATCCACTAAGTTAAGCGTTCTATATGACGGCAAAGCATAGGACAATTTTGGCAGCGTGGGCATGACGCTGTATCACCACTTAGGCTCATAATGGTGGTTGTCGGTTAGAGAATCTCCCACAGAAACTATATTATTTTATTATATGAGAAAATTTGAGTTTGTTACTGCATTGCTTTAGCGAACTAAGTTGCTTTCACTGTTTATAAAGCTTTTCATATATTGCATGTGTTCATTAGTTTATTTTGAGTTAAGTTATTCATGAGTCTAGAAGAGCCAAGGTAAGTGTTTCTTTCAGAATCTTTTCACTCCTATGTATTGTTTAGCATTCCCACTCGCATACTCGTACATTCAATGTAGTGATGCCAGTTGGCCTGCACCATCTTATGATGCAGACGCAGGTAATCAGGATCAGCATCGAGCGCCTCGTTGATCCATCTTGAGCACTCAGAGTCTGTGGTGAGCCTCCTTGCATTCAGAGGACTCCTTTATTTGCTTTCTAGTTTAGTTCATTAGGATGTTGTGGGGTTTGTCCCAACATCCATCTCAGTTGTTTTAGAGGCTTCATAGACAGTCTGTTATTAGTTATTTAATCTTCTCATTTTATCTTATGTTAAGACTTGGGTTGCCATTTTGGCAAAAAAGAATGTTTAATCCTTTTAACATTCTAAGTTATATTATTAAACTATTTGAGAAAGTTATTTTTATCATTGAAATCATGGTTAGAGTCTTCTATTGAGTTAAGTAAGCTAGGCCAAGGGTTCTCTGGAGGTGAGCAATGGTTCCCGAGTGCCAGTCCCGCCTAGGGTGTAGACTCTAGGCGTGACAAATTTGGTATCAGAGCACATAGTTCAAGAGTCCTAGGGAGTCTATGAAGCCGTGTCTGTAGAGTCCTAGTTATCGGTATGATGCGCGCCACATCTATAATTAGGAGGCTGCAACATTTATGAATTTCTAAAAGTTTCCCTCTGATTCGTGCTTGCGCGTGTTTCAGATAATCATGCCTCCACGAAGAACAGTCAGAGGTCATCCAGCTAGAAGGAATGTTGAGGAACAAGAGTTACCCAATGCACCTGAAGTGCAACTGCAAGGAGAAGTTACAAATGCTGAGTTCAGAGAGGCTATAAGGATGCTCAGTCAAGTTGTGACCAACCAAACTGGGTAGCAGAGAGGAGCTCGACAAGAAGAGGCTGACACTTCAAGGATTCGTGAGTTCATAAGGAAGAATCCCCCAAGTTTTACTGGTTTGAGCACTGTAGAGGATCCAGACAACTTCATTGAGGAACTGAAAAAGGTGTTCGATGTGATGCATGTTACTGATACTGTGAGAGTTGAGCTAGCTGCATACCAAATGAAAAATATTGCTAGGACATGGTTTGATTAGTGGAAAGGGGGTAGAGCTGAGGATGCACCACCTGCGAGTTGGGCCTGATTTGAGGAAGGTTTGTTGGGGCGTTTCTTTCCCCGAGAACTGAAAGAGGCTAAGGTACGGGAATTTCTTACACTTTAAGAAGGATTCTTTAAGTGTGCATGAGTATGGGGTGAAGTTCACCTAACTATCTCGTTATGCTCCGGAAATGGTCAAGGACATGAGGAGTAGAATGAGCTTGTTTATGGCTGGGCTATCTCGTTTGTCGAGTAAGGAAGGTAGGGCTGCAATGCTTATTGGGGACATGGACATATCAAGGTTGATGGTTTATGTTAAGAAGGTTGAGGAAGAGAAGTTGAAGGGCAGAGAAGAGTACAAAAATAAGAAAGCTAAGACAGGGAATGAGTATGGGCAGCAGAAAGGTAATGTGAACCATTCGTCCTTTCAGAAGAAGCAAAAAGGGAGCTGCTCCATCATCAGCTAGTGCCCCTGCACCCAGAGACAAAGGTGAGTATAATGGTTAGAATTCGCAGAACTTCAGAGCTAGACCTGCAGAGTCTCAAGGTAGTGTGGCACAAGGAGGTAACTGGGCTCCTGTATGTACCAAGTGTGGTAGGATCCACCCAGGTAAGTGTCGTGATGGCCAGACAGGTTGTTTCAAGTGTGGGCAAGAGGGTCAGTTTCTGAAAGAGTGCCTTAAGAATAGGCAAGGTAGCGAAAATCAGGGCAATAAAGCCTAATCTTCATCAGTTGCTCCAGCAGACAAGGCTGCACCTAGAGGAGCTATTTCAGGTACTGGCAGAGAAACAAACCATCTGTATGCAATCACCAGTCGTCAAAAGCAGGAGGCGTCTCCAAATGTTGTTACTGGTATGATCAAAGTCTTTGCTTTTGATTATTATGCTTTGCTAGACCTAGGAGCAAGTTTATCTTTTGGAACTCCTTATGTTGCAAATAAGTTTGATGTTCTTCCTGAGAAACTTTGTGAACCCTTTTGTTTTTCTACACCTGTTGGGGAGTCCGTTCTAGTTGAACGAGTTTATCGTGATTGTATCATTTCCATCAATCACAGAGACACCATGGCTGATTTAATTGAGCTAGACATGGTAGATTTTGATGTCATTCTAGGTATGAACTGGCTTCATGCCTTTATGCCTCCATTGATTGTAGGACTCGAGTTGTCAAGTTTCAGATTCCTAATGAGCCAGTAATAGAGTGGAGTAGTAGTTCAGCGGTGCCTAAGGGTCGTTTTATTTCATACCTTAAGGCGAGAAAGTTAGTTTTGAAGAGTTGTATCTATCACTTAATCCGAGTTAATGACTCTAGTGTTGAGATACCTCTCATTCAGTCAGTTCCTATAGTAAGAGAGTTTCCAGAAGTCTTTCCTGATAATCTACCCGGAGTCCCTCATGAGCGAGAAATACACTTCGGCATAGACATCATTCCAGATACTCGTCCTATCTCTATTCCACCATACCGAATGGCACCAGGAGAGTTGAAAGAGCAGTTGAAAGATCTCCTAGATAAGGGTTTCATTCGACCAAGTGTCTCACCTTGGGGAACTCCGGTCTTGTTTGTGAAAAAGAAAGATGGTTCCCTTAGGATGTGTATAGATTACCGTCAGTTGAACAAGGTTGCCATCAGGAATAAGTATCCTCTTTCGAGAATTGATGATCTTTTCGATCAGCTTCAGGGTGTTTCCTGTTTCTTGAAAATTGACCTCAGATCAGGCTATCATCAATTAAGAGTAAAGGAATGCGATATTCCAAAGACAGATTTCAGAACCAGATATGGTCATTATGAGTTTTTGGTCATGTCCTTTAGTTTGGCCAATGCATCAAAAACGTTCATGGATCTTATGAATAGAGTCTTCAAACCTTATTTAGATATGTTTGTTATCGTCTTCATTGATGACATACTAATCTATTCAAGGAATGTAGAAGATCATGATAGTCATCTCATAATAGTTCTTCAGACTTTGAAAGATAGAGAGTTGTATGCCAAGTTCTCTAAGTGTGAGTTTTGGCTTGAGTCTCTGGCATTCTTGGGCTACATAGTTTCCAGTGATGGAATTAGAGTTGATATTCAGAAAATTGAAGCAGTGCAGAATTGGCCTAGACCCACATCTCCAACTAATATTAGGAGTTTCTTGGGTTTGGCTGGCTATTATAGAAGGTTTGTAGAGGGTTTTTCATCCATTTCGTCCCCTTTGACGAAGTTGACTCAGAAAACAGTGAAGTTTCACTGGACTGAAGCTTGTGAGAAAAGCTTCTAGGAATTGAAGAAAAGGTTGACTACTTCCCAGTTATAACTTTACCGGAAGGTACTCAAGGTTTTGTGGTGTATTGTGATGCATCTAGAGTTGGCATGGGTTGTGTTTTAATGCAGAATGGCAAAGTTATAGCTTATGCCTCCAGACAGTTGAAGGTTCATGAGAAGAACTACCCAACCCATGACTTAGAATTGGTTGATGTAGTATTCGCTTTGAAGATATGGTGTCATTATTTGTATGGTGTTCATGTTGATATATTCACTGATCGTAAGAGCCTTCAGTATGTGTTCACCCAGAAAGAGCTTAATCTCAGACAGAGGAGGTGGTTAGAATTACTCAAGGATTATAACATGAGTATTCTTTACCATCTAGGTAAGGCTAATGTGGTTGCTGATGTGTTAAGCAGATTGTCAATGAGTAGTACCGCCCATCTTGAAGAAGGAAAGAGAGAGTTAGCAAAAGATGTGCACAGACTGACACTCCTGGGAGTCAGACTTATGGATTCTACAGAAGGAGGTATAGTGGTGACGAATGGGGCTGAGTCATCATTAGTGTTAGAAGTAAAAGGCAAGCAAGACCAAGACCCTATTTTGCTTGAATTGAAGGCAAATGTTCATAAGCAAAAAACTATTAGCTTTTGAACAAGGGGGAGATGGTGCATTGAGATATCAAGGTAGATTGTCTGTACCTATGGTGGATGGGCTCCAAGAGAGGATTATGGAGGAAGCTCATAGCTTCAAATATTCCATTCATCCGGGTTCCACAAAGATATATCGTGACTTGAGAGAAGTTTATTGGTGGAATAGCATGAAGAAGGGCATTGGAGAATTTGTTGCTAAGTGTCCAAATTGCCAGCAAGTGAAAGTTGAGCACCAAAGGCCCGGTGGTTCTGGATTGGAAGTGGGAGATGATCAATATTGATTTCATCACAGGTTTACCAAGGTCTCGCAGGCAACATGATTCTATTTGGGTGACTGTCGATAGAATGACAAAATCAACCCATTTTCTGCCGGTAAAGACTACTCATTCAGCAGAAGATTATGCCAAGTTATATATTCAGGAGGTGGTAAGCCTTCATGGAGTTCCAGTCCCAATTATTTCAGATAGAGGTGCACAATTTACTGCACAATTCTGGAAATCTTTTCAGAAAGGGTTGGGTTCCAAGGTGAACTTAAGTACTGCCTTTCACCCTCAGACTGACGGACAAGCAGAGCATACTATTCAAACATTAGAAGATATGTTGAGGGCTTGTGCGATTAATTTCAAAGGGAATTGGGATGATCACCTACCTCTCATTTCGTTTGCTTACAACAACAATTATCACTCGAGCATCCAAATGGCTCCTTATGAAGTTCTTTATGGGAGAAGATGCAGATCTCCTATTGAACGGTTTGAAGTTGGTGAAGTGGGGTTGATATGACCAAATATAGTTCACCAAGCGATGGAGAAGGTGAAAGTTATTCAAGAGAGATTGAAAACGCCACAGAGTCGTCAGAAATCCTACACTGATGTTAGGAGAAAAAAGTTGGAGTTTGAAGTAGATGATTGGGTGTATCTAAAAGTTTCACCCATGAAGGGTGTTATGAGGTTTGGTAAGAAGGGGAAGCTTAGTCCCCGGTATATCGGACCTTACCGAATATCCAAGAGGATTGGCAATGTAGCTTATGAGTTGGAGCTACCATAAGAGTTAGCCACGGTTCATCCGGTGTTTCACACTTCTATGTTGAAGAAGTGCATGGGCTATCCTTCCTTGATCATACCAACTGAAGGTATTGAGATCAAGGATAGCTTGTCTTATGAGGAGATTCCGGTTCAGGTTCTAGATTGCCAAGTTTGCAAGTTGAGGATAAAAGAGGTTGCACCAGCCAAAGTCCTTTGGAGGAACTAATTTGTTGAAGAAGCTACTTGGGAAGCTGAAGAGGATATGAAGAAGAGATATCCACATCTCTTTGAAACCGGAGAAAATGCAGACCAAGGTACTAATTTTCTTCTTAGTACTATCTAAATTATCAGTGAGCATGTTCTTTGTTTGAAATTGCTTTTGGGATGTTTGAACTTCATGTTACCACCCTTAGCTTAGTAAAAGTAAATCTCATTCGAGGACGAATGTTCCCAAGGGGGAGATATTGTAACATCTCCTAACTAGGAAGAACTAGAAGGAAGTTTAAAATTTGAAAATAGTTATTTTTGAAAAATATAAGGAAATCTGGAAAATTTTAAGTAAGTTAAAGTGAGTTTTTGGTCAACTTCAAACGACCATAACTCCCAGATCAGGATATGTTAGGTGTAGTTCCAGATATGGTTGGAAATCTCTTGGAATGATATTTCCAACTTCACTAAGTTTGTGCGATTCTGAGTTTGTATGAGTGAGTTATGCCCTTTCGAAGTGGGGCGGTTGCAATTAGAAAATGTCCCAATCCGGATTTTTGAAGCGTAGTTTGGTCTTTCCTTACCCGATTAATTAAATCCATTTTAGTAAATTATATGGTGTCAAAACTGAGTTAGTTCAGTTTACTCTTTTGAGAAATGGAGTTAGGGCATTTGGAAAAAGAACGGAAGAGAAAGGAGAAGAGGAAAAAACAAGATTCATCAAGAACGATCAATTTTGGTTGTGGATTCGCCAAGGAATTGATCCTACAAGGTATGTGAGTTTCTCATAGAGTTGGGTTCATTTCACTCACGCGCC
>NW_026019660.1:0-84083 GCF_900185275.1 Solanum verrucosum
ATACTTAAATATTCCTCTAAACCTAATAAAACACTAGAAAATCTTAACCCAAAACCCTAAATCCTAAAAACCCTTAAAAAACCAAACCCTAAGAAATCTTAAACGCTAAATAATATACCCTAAGAAACTCTAAATCATAGGGCTAAACCTTAAACCCAAACCATATGGAATCCTAAGAAACCCTAAACCCTAAAATCCATTTAAACACCTACAACTATAAACCCGGAAAAAAAAACCCTTTAAAACATAAGCCCTAGAAAAAACCCTAAACTTAAAATCCTATGCCCTATATTAGGCCTACGTAACCCTAAATCTTAAGAAATTCAATTTCTTAAAAATACCTAAGAAACCTAAAACATTTAAAAACCTTAATCATAAAAATCATAAACATAAAAAAAAACCATAAATTCTAAAAAACTCTTAACCTAAAATCCGAAGCCCTAAATCCTAAACCAAGAAACCCTAAGAAACTCTAAATCTTAAACCCTTATAAACCCTAATACCCTAAAACCTGTGATCCTAAACCTAAAAAATAAATATGAAAACCTAAACCCTTAAAAACCAAAAAAAAAAATAACTTAAAAACCCCTAAACCTAAAGAATAATAAATCCCAAACTCTAAACCTTGAACCCTAAACCTTTAAAAATCATAAGCCCAAATCCTCAAACCCTAAAAATACCTCAAACCCTAAATCCAAAAAAGCACTAAGAAACCAAAAACCCTTAAAAACAACAAAGAAAAACTTAAAAAACATTAAAACCTCAAAAACCTCTAAAAAATCTTAAACCTAACAAACCTAAAACCTATTCTAGAAAACCCTAAACCTAAAACACTAAACCCTACACCCTAAATGATTCAAAAAAATCCTAGGAAACCTTAAATGTTCAATTCAAACCCTAAGAAACCTAAACCCTAAACCTTAGGGATAAACCCCCAACCCTAAGCCATATGTAACTCTAAGAAGCCCTAAACCCTAAGAAATCCTAAATCCTCAGAAAAACTAAACACTAAAAACCTTTATAACCCGAAAACAAAGCTTAAAAACCCTAAGAAAATTCCTTAATCTAAAACCCCAAGTCCTAAGCCCTTAGAGATCATATATCGTAAAAACAATAATGATCCTAAAATATCTTAACAATCCTAGATTGGAAAAAAAACTCTTGACCGATTTTTTTTTTAGAAAAACTAAAGCTCTAAACCCTAACCTAAAATTCCGTAACCAAATACCTAAACTCTTCTTAATCATGTTCAGATTATATCATTGTTCAATATGCTCTATTCATTATATATATTTGTTCAGATTTATCATGTCATGCATGCTCAGAATCTTTCAACTACTGATACATAGTCTACGCACATCTTCTCTTGATGTAGGTTAAGGTCTTAGCATTCAGATCACGCCGAGACGGTTACCGATCCGCTATTCAGCAATATCAGTTGGTGAGACCTCGTTTTTCGAGGATGATTTACTGTTTTATACTCAGTCTTTCATTTGGTTTCAGTTTTGCTAGAGTTAGCTGGGGGCATGTCCCAGCATCTCTAGTCAGTTAGGGGTTTTATTCATACATTGTTTTTGTCACTCCCAGAGGTTACCCACTTGACGTAACACAAGACCTAGGATCACGAGTGACCCCAACTCACCTTGAGTTGGCATATCTTATGCATATTAGATCAACACCTTTAAAAGCCTAAACCTAAGAAATCTGAAATCCCTAACAAACCCTTAACCCTAAGATAATACTAAACCTAACTTTAGGTTAACCCCAAGACTTATGAAACACCAACAAACCCTAAAGCCTAAAAACACCTTTAAAAACACTAACTAAAAACACCCTTATAATCCGTAATCCCTCAAAACTCTAAATTTAAAATCCTAATCCCTATACCCATAGAAACCCTAAGCCGTAAGAACCCCTAAAGAGTAAAAAATCATAACAATCTTGAAAACCCCTTTTAAAATCCTAAACCTAAAAAATTCAACAAAAACTTAAGCCTTAAACCTTAAAAACCCTTAGAATAAAAACTTAGACCTTATACCCAAAAAATTTTAAACCCTTCCGCCTAAACCATAGGGCTAAACCCTAAGAAACCCTAAACTTTATGAAATAAAAGAAACCCTAAAAAACTTTTAAAACCTAAACTTTAAAAACCCAAACCCTAAAAACCTATAAATCCCCTCAGATCTAAGAACCCTTAATCGTTAAAAACCATAGAAATCCTAAACACCCTAAAACCCATACTTAAATATTCTCTAAACTAAAAAACACTAGAAAATCTTAAGCCCAAAACCCTAAATCCTAAAAACCCTTAAAAAAATCAAACCCTAAGAAATCTTCAATGCTAAAAATATACCCTAAGAAGCTCTAAATCCTTAACTCTAAATCATAGGGCTAAACCTTAAACCCAAACCATATGGAATCCTAAGAAACCCTAAACCCTAAAATCCATTTAAACCCTACAACTATAATACCCGGAAAAAAAAAATCCCTTTAAAATCGTAAGCCCTAGAAAAAACCCTAAACTTAAAATCCTATGCCCTATATTAGGCCTACGTAACCCTAAATCTTAAGAAATCCAATTTCTTAAAAATACCTAAAAAACCTAAAACATTTAAAAACCTTAATCATAAAAATCATAAGCATAAAAAAAAAACCATAAATTCTAAAAAACTCTTAACCTAAAATCCGAAGCCCTTAATCCTAAACCAAGAAACCCTAAGAAACTCTAAATCTTAAACCCTTATAAACCCTAATACCCCAAAACCTATGATCCTAAACCCTAAAAAATAACTAAGAAAACCTAAACCCTAAAAATCACAAAGAAAACCTAAATCCTAAAAAACCTTAAAAAAAAAAACTTAAAAACCCCTAAACCTAAAGAATAATAAATCCCAAACTCTAAACCTTGAACCCTAAACCCTTAAAAATTATAAGCCCAAAACCCAAACGCTAAAAAAACCTCAAACCCTAAATCCAAAAAAGCACTAAGAAACCCAAAACCCTTAAAAACAACAAAGAATAACTTAAAAAACATTAAAACCTCTAAAAAATCTTAAACCTAACAAACCTAAAACCTATTCTAGGAAAGCCCTAAACCTAAAACACTAAACCCTACACCCTAAATGATCCGAAAAAAAACCAAGGAGACCTAAACCCTAAACCTTAGGGATAAACCCCCAACCCTAAGCCTTATGAAACTCTAAGAAGCCCGAAACCCTAAGAAATCCTAAATCCTAAGAAAAACTAAACACTAAAAAACTACAAAAAATTTTTAATACTCTAAACCTAAAAAATCATAAACCTAACAAACCTAAACCCTAAACCACAGAAAAACCATAAACCTAAACACTAAACCCTACACCCTAAATGATCAGAAAAAAACCTAGGTGACCTTAAATGTTAAACTAAAACCCTAAGAAACCCTAACCCTTAAACCTTAGGGATAAACACCCAACCCTAAGCCTTATGACTCTAAGAATCCCTAAGAAGCCCTAAATCCTAAGAAAAGCTAAACACTAAAAACCTTTAAAACCTAAACACTAAAAATACACCCTAAATGACCCAAAAAAAACCTAGGAGACCTTAAATGTTAAACTCAAATCCAAAGAAACTTAAATCTAAACCTTAGGGATAAACCCCAACCATAAGCCTTATGAAACTCTAAGAAGCCCTAAACCCTAAGAAATCCTAAATCCTAAGAAAAGCTAAACACTAAAAACCTTTAAAACCCGAAAACTAAAAATCCAGAAAACAAACCTTAAAAACCCTAAGCCCTAGAAAAAACCCTAAACTTAAAATCCTATGCCCTATATTAGGCCAACGTAACCCTAAATCTTAAGAAATCCAATATCTTAAAAATACCTAAGAAACCCTAAAACATTTAAAAACCTTAATCATAAAAATCATAAACATAAAAAAAAACCATAAACTCTAAAAAACTCTTAACCTAAAATCGGAAGCCCTAAATCCTAAACCAAGAAACCCTAAGAAACTCTATATCTTAAACCCTAATACCCTAAAACCTATGATCCTAAACCTAAAAAATTCAACAAAAACTTAAGCCTTAAACTTAAAAAACCCTTAAATAAAAACTTAGACCTTATACCCAAAGTAATTTTAAACCGTTCCGCCTAAACCTTCGTGCTAAACCCTAAGAAACCCTAAACTTTATGAATTAAAAGAAACCCTAAAAAACTTTTAAAAGCCTAAACTTTTAAAAATCCAAAACCCTAAAAACCCTATAAATCCCCTAAGAACTAAGAACCCCTTAATCGTTAAAAAACATAGAAATCCTAAACACCTTAAAACCCTATACTTAAATATTCCTCTAAACCTAATAAAACACTAGAAAATCTTAAGCCCAAAACCCAAAATCCTAAAAACCCTTAAAAAAACCAAACCCTAAAAAATCTTAAACGCTAAATAATATACCCTAAGAAACTCTAAATCCTTAACTCTAAATCATTGGGAACCTTAAACCCAAATTATATGGAATCCTAAGAAACCCTAAAGCCTAAAATCCATTTAAAAACCTACAACTATAATACCCGGAATAAAAAAACCCTTTAAAACCATAAGCCCTAGAAAAAACCCTAAACTTAAAATCCTATGCCCTATATTAGGCCAACGTAACCCTAAATCTTAAGAAATCCAATATCTTAAAAATACCTAAGAAACCCTAAAACATTTAAAAACCTTAATCATAAAAATCATAAACATAAAAAAAAACCATAAACTCTAAAAAACTCTTCACCTAAAATCCGAAGCCCTAAATCTTAAACCAAGAAACCCTAAGAAACTCTAAATCTGAAACCCTTATAAACCCTAATACCCTAAAACCTATGATCCTAAACCTTAAAAAATCAATAAGAAAATCTAAACCCTAAAAATCACAATGAAAACCAAAACCCTAAAAAACCTAAAAAAAAAACTTAAAAACCCCTAAACCTAAAGAACAATAAATCCCAAACTCTAAACCTTGAACCCTAAACCCTTAAAAATCATAAGCCCAAAACCCAAACCCTAAGAAAACCCCAAACCCTAAACCTAAAAAAGCACCAAGAAACCCAAAACCCTAAAAAACAACAAAGAAAAGCATAAAAAACATTAAAACCTAGCAAACCTCTAAAAAATCTTAAACATAACAAACCTGAACCCTATTCTAGAAAAACCCTAAACTTAAAACAATAAACCCTACACCTTAGATAACCCAAAAAAACCTAGGAGACCTTAGGGAGAAACCTAAGCCTGGTGAAACTCTAAGAAGCCCTAACCCCATAAGAAATCCTAAATCCTAAAAAAAACTAAACACTAAAAAACTACAAAAAAACCTTTAAAAACTTTAAACCTAAGAAATATTAAACCTAACAAACCTTAACCCTAAACCATAGAAAAACCCTAAACCCTACACCCTAAATGACCCAAAAAAAACCTAGGAGACCTTAAATGTTAAACTCGAACCCTAAAAAACCAAAACCCTAAACCTTAAGGATAAACCCCTAACCCTAAATCTTCTCTTGATGTAGGTTCAGGTCCTTAGGATTCAGATCACGCGGAGATCAGTTCCCAATCTGTATTCAACAATATAAGTGGTGAGTCCTCGATTTTCGAGGTCTTTCATTTTAGTTTAAGTTTTGCTAGAGTTAGCTGGAGGCATGTCCCAGCATCTCTAGTCAGTTAGAGGCTTTTAGTCATACATTGTTTTTGTTACTCCCCGAGGTTACCCACTTGACGTAACACGAGACCTAGGATCACGAGTGACCCCAAGCTCACCTTGAGTTGGCATATCATATGCATATTAGATCAACACCTTTAAAAGCCTAAACCTAAGAAATAAGAAATCCCTAAGAAACCCTAAACCCTAAACCCTAAGAAATAGTAAACCCTAAACTTTAGGGAAACCACAAGACTTATGAAACACCAACAAACCTTAAAGCCTAAAAATGCCTTTAAAAACACTAAACCTAAAAGCACCCTTAAAATCCCTAACCTCTAAAAACTCTAAAATTAAAATCCTAACCTCTAAACCCAAAGAAACCCTCAGCCGTAAGAACCCCTAAACAGTAAAAAATCATAACAATCTTGAAAACCCCTTTTAAAATCCTAAACCTAAAAAATTTAACAAAAACTTAAGCCCAAAACCTTAAAAACCCTTGGATGAAAAGTTAGACCTTATACCCAAAGAAACCCTAAACCCTTCCGCCTAAACCTTAGGGCTAAACCATAAGAAATCCTAAACTTTAAGAAATAAAAAAAACCCTAAAAAACATTTAAAACACTAAACTTTCAAAAACCAAAACCCTAAAATCCCTATAGATGCCCCAGGATCTAAGAACCCCTTAATCGTTAAAAAACCATAGGAATCCTAAACACCTTAAAACCCTAAACCTAAAAATTCCTCTACACCTAATATAACACTAAAAAATCATAAGCCCAAAAACCCTAAATCCTAAAAACCCTTAAAAAAACAATATCCTAAGAAATCCTAAACGCTAAATAATATACCCTAAGAAACTCTAAATCCTTAACTCTAAATCATAGGGCTTAACCTTAAACCCCAAACCATATGGAATCCTAAGAAACCCTAAACCCTAAAATCCATTTAAACACCTACAACTATAATACCTGGAAAAAAAAAACCCTTTAAAACCATAAGCCCTAGAAAAAACCCTAAACTTAAAATCCTATGCCCTATATTAGGCCTACGTAACCCTAAATCTTAAGAAATTCAATTTCTTAAAAATACCTAAGAAACCTAAAAAATTTAAAAACCTTAATCATAAAAATCATAAACATAAAAAAAAACCATAAATTCTAAACCTTAGAGATAAACACCCAACCCTAAGCCTTATGAAACTCTAAGAATCCCTAAGAAGCCCTAAATCCTAAGAAAAGCTAAACACTAAAAACCTATAAAACCTAAACACTAAATCCTACACCCTAAATGACCCACAAAAAACCTAGGAGACCTTAAATGTTAAACTAAAATCCTAAGAAACTTAAACCTAAACCTTAGGGATAAACCCCCAACCATAAGCCTTATGAAACTCTAAGAAGCCCTAAACCCTAAGAAATCCTAAATCCTAAGAAAAGCTAAACACTAAACACCATTAAAACCTGAAAACTAAAAATCCAGAAAACAAACCTTAAAAACCCTAAAAAAAATCCTTAATCTAAAATCCCAAGTCCTAATCCCTTATAGCTCATATATCGTAAAAACAATAATGATCCTAAAAAATCTTTAAAATCCTAAAAGAAAAAAACTCTTGACCGATTTTTTTTTAGAAAAACTTAAGCTCTAAACCCTAACCTAAGAACCCTTAACCAAATACCTAAACTCTTCTTAATCATGTTCAAATTATATCATCGCTCAATATGCTCTATTCGGTTTTATATATTTGTTCAGCTTTATCATGTCATGCATGCTCAAAATCTTTCAACTACTGATACATAGTCTACGCTACATCTTCTCTTGATGTAGGTTCAGGTCCTTAGTATTCAGAACACGCGAAGATCGGTTCCTTATTCGTATTCAGCAATCTAAGTGGTGAGTCCTCTTTTTTCGAGGTTGATTTACATGTTTTATATTCAGTCTTTCATTTTAGTTTCAGTTTTGCTAGAGTTAGCTGGGGACATGTCGCAGCATCTCTTGTCTGTTAGAGGCTTTTATTCATTCATTGTTTTTCACTCCCCGAGGTTACGCAGTTGACGTAACACGAGACCTAGGATCACGAGTGACCCCAAGCTATTCTTGAGTTGGCATATCATAAGCATATTAGATCGGCACCTTAAAAAGCCTAAACCTAAGATATTTGAAATCCCTAACAAACCCTAAACCATAAGATACACTAAACCCTAAGCCTTAGGGTAACCCCAAGACTTATGAAACACCAACAAACACTAAAGCTTAAAAACACCTTTAAAAAACACTAAACCTAAAAACCTCCTTATAATCCCTAATCCCTAAAAACTCTAAATTTGAAACCCTTAGCCGTAACAACCCCTAAACAGTAAAAAATCATAACAATCTTGAAAACCCCTTTTAAAATCCTAAACCTAAAAAATTCAACAAAAACTTAAGCCTTCAACCTTAAAAACCCTTAAATAAAAACTTAGACCTTATACCTAAAGAAATTTTAAACCGTTCCGCCTAAGCCTTAGGGCTAAACTCTAAGACACCCTAAACTTTATGAATTAAAAGAAACCCTAAAAAAATATTAGAAGCCTAAACTTTTAAAAACCCAAAACCCTAAAAACCCTCTAAATCCCCTAAGATCTAAGAACCCCTTAATCGTTAAAAAACATAGAAATCCTAAACACCTTAAAACACTATACTTAAATATTCCTCTAAACCTAATAAAACACTAGAAAATCTTAAGCCCAAAACCCTAAATCCTAAAAACCCTTACAAAACCAAACCCTAAGAAATCTTAAACGCTAAATAATATACCCTAAGAAACTCTAAATCCTTAACTCTAAATTATAGAGCTAAACCTTAAACCCAAATTATATGGAATCCTAAGAAACACTAAACCCTAAAATCCATTTAAACACCTATAACTATAATACCCGGAAAAAAAAAAACCTTTAAGAAAACCCCAAACCCTAAACCTAAAAAAGCACTAAGAAACCCAAAACCCTAAAAAACAACAAAGAAAAGCATAAAAAAATTAAAACCTAGAAAACTTCTAAAAAACTAAACACTAAAAAACTACAAAAAAACCGTTAAAAACTCTAAACCTAAAAAATATTAAACCTAACAACCTTAACCCTAAACCATAGAAAAACCCTAAACCTAAAACATAAACCCTACACCCTAAATGACCCAACAAAAACCTAGGAGACCTTAAATGTTAAACTCAAACCCTAAAAAACCAAAACCCTAAACCTTAGGGATAAACCCCTAACCCTAAACCTTATGAAATTCTAAGAAGCCCTAAATCCTAAGAAAAGCTAAACACTAAAAACCTTTAAAACCTAAACACTAAAACCTACACCCTAAATGACCCCAAAAAAACCTAGGGGACCTTAAATGTTAAACTCAAATCCTAAGAAACTTAAACCCTAAACCTTAGGGATAAACCCCCAACCCTAAGCCTTATGAAACTGTAAGAAGCCCTAAACCCTAAGAAATCCTAAATCCTAAGAAAAGCAAAACACTAAAAACCTTTATAACCATAAAAATAAAAATCCCGAAAACAATCCTTAAAAACCCTAAGAAAATTCCTTAATCTAAAACCCCAAGTCCTACGCCATTAGAGATCTATATCGTAAAAGCAATAATGATCCTAAAAAATCTTTAACAATCCTAGATTGAAAAAAACTCTTGACCGAATTTTTTTTAGAAAAACCTAAGCTCTAAACCCTAACCTAAAATCCCTTAACCAAATACCAAAACTCTTCTTAATCATGTTCAGATTATATCATTGTTCAATATGCTCTATTTAGTTAGATATATTTGTTCAGATTTATCATGCCATGCATGCTCAGAATCTTTCAACTACTGATACATAGTCTACGGACATCTTCTCTTGATGTAAGTTTAGGTCCTTAGCATTCAGATCTGTAAGGCAGGAAGTTTCAGAGCTTCTTGATTCGAAAGTTTAATTCAGGCTGAGTTGGTTTGAAACTGTAAAAAGCTTGCAGCTTTGGAGTATTTATTCCATAGGTATGGTATTAATCTCAAGTTCGATGGGTATGCTAGGGTGACCATTTCTTAACAAACTTTGGATCAGTCGTGGAACAATCTATATCTTCCTTTATCTCCAAGTGCAGTGCCTTGTTTGAACTACTTGAATCCTTATTGACTACTAAATCTCCGGAAGTTCTTCGTGCAAGTCAACTTGTATGTATGGTAACCAATTATTCCAAACTTCTATGTTCACTTTTCTCCTGTTCGTGCCTTCTATGTTCTCTTTTGATTAATTAAGTTTTTTTTAGTCTAGGTTATGTTATTTTTTCGGAACTGAGGTGGTTGTTCAGAAAAGCAACCTTTGTAGCCACAAAGCTAGAGCTTTGGGGTACTCTCCAGATGAATCCATTCTTCTAAATTTCTTGAAGCTTTGTGAACGTCAACTAAATATTTCAGGTGGTTTTCGCTCTCCCAATTGGTTTTCTCTAAATTCGTGGTAGCTCTAGCTCACATCTTACTGATACATACTCTACGCTACATCTTCTCTTAATGTAGGTTCAGGTCCTCATTATTCAGATCACGCGGAGATCGATTCCCGATCCGTATTCAGCAATATTAGTGGTGAGTCCTCGTTTTTAGAGGACGATTTACATGTTTTATATTCAATCTTTCATTTTAGTTTCAGTTTTGCTAGAGTTAGCTAGGGGCATGTCCCAGCATCTCTAGTCAGTTAGAGGCTTTTATTTATACATTGTTTTTGTCACTACTCGAGGTTACCCGCTTGACGTAACACGAGACCTAGGATCAGGAGTAACCCAGAGCTAACCTTGAGTTGGCATATCATAAACCCTAAGAAAAACTAAACCCTAAACCTTAGGGAAACTCCTAATCCCCAAAACTTGTGAAACACCAACACACCCTAAACCTAAAAAATTCAACAAAAACGTAAGCACTAAACTTTAAAATCCCTTAAATTAAAACTTAGACCTTATACCCAAAGAAACCCTAAACCTTAGGGCTAAACACTAAGAAACCCAAAACATTGAGAAATTAAAAAAACCCTAAAAAACAATTGAAACCCTGAACATTTAAAAACCCAAAAACCTAAAAACCTTATAAAATCCCTAAGATCTAAGAACCCCTTAATCGTTAAAAAACCTTAGAAATCCTAAACACCTTAAAACCCTAAACCTAAAAATTCCTCTAAACCTAATAAAACACTAGAAAATCATATGCCCAAAACCCTAAATCCTAAAAACCCTTAAAAAAACCAAACCCTAAGAAATCCTAAACGCTAAATAATATACCCTAAGAAACTCTAAATCATAGGGCTAAACCTTAAACCCCAAATCATATGGAATACTAAGAAACCCTAAACCCTAAACCCTAAAATCCCTTTAAACACCTAACACTGTAATACCCAAGGAAAAAAAATCCCTTTAAAACCATAAGCCCTAGAAAAAGCCCTAAACTTAAAATCCTATGCTAGGATATTAAGCCTACGTAATCCAAAATCTTAAGAAATCCAAATTCTTAAAAAAACCTAATAAACCCTAAAACATTTAAAAACCTTAACCATAAAAATCATAAACCTAAAATAAACCATAAACTCTATAAAACTCTTAACCTAAAATTCAAAACCCGGATACGAAGAAATCCTAAGAAACTCTAAACCTTAAACCCTTATAAACCCTAATACCCTAAAACCTAAGAAAAACTAAACACTAAAAAACTACAAAAAAAACTTTAGAAACTCTAAACCTAAAAAAATCTTAAACCTAACAAACCTAAACCCTGAACCATAGAAAAACCCTAAACCTAAACACTATAGCCCCTACACCCTAAATGACCCAAAACAAACCTAGGAGACCTTAAATGCTAAACTCAAACACTAAACCTTAGGGATAAACCCCCAATCCTAAGCCTTATGAAACTGTAAGAAGCCCTAAATCCTAAGAAAAGCTAAACACGATAAGCATTTAAAACCTAAACACTAAACCCTACACTGTAAATGACCCAAAAAAAAACTAGGAGACCTTTAATGTTAAACTAAAATTCGAAGTAACTTAAACGCTATACCTTAGGGATAAACCCCCAACCCTAAGCCTTATGAAACTATAAGAAACCCTAAACCTTTAAAACCCTAAAACTAAAAAATCTCGAAAACAAACCTTAAAAACCCTAAAACAAATCCTTAATGTAAAACCCCAAGTCCTAAGCCCCAAGAGCTTATATATCGTAAAAACAATAATGATCTTAAAAAATCTTTAACTATCCTAAATTGAAAAAAAACTTTGGATCGATTTTTTTTTGGAAAAACTTAAGCTCTAAACCCTAAGCTAAAAACCCTTAACAAAATACCTTAACTCTTCTTAATCATGTTCAGATTATATCATTGTTCAATATGCTCTATTCAATTATATGTATTTGTTCAGTTTTATCATGTCATGCATGCTCAGAATCTTTCAACTACTGATACATTGTCTACGCTACATCTTCTCTTGATGTAGGTTCAGGTCCTTAGCATTCAGATCACGCGAAGATCGGTTACCGATCTGTATTCAACAATATAAGTGGTGAGTCCTCATTTTTCGAGGACGATTTACATGTTTTATATTCAGTCTTTCATTTTAGTTTCAGTTTTGCTAGAGTTAGCTTGGGGCATGTCCCAGCATCTCTAGTCAGTTAGAGGCATTTATTCATACATTGTTTTTGTCACTCCTCGAGGTTACCCACTTAACGTAACACGAGACCTAGGATCACGAGAGACCCCAAGCAAAACTTGAGTTGGCATATCATAAGCATATTAGATCAACACCTTTAAAAGCCTAAGCATAAGAAATATGAAATCCGTAAGAAACCCTAAACCCTAGGAAACACTAAACCATAAATCTTAGGGAAACCCTGACTTATGAAACACCAACAAACCCTAAAGCCTAAACACACCATTAAAAACACTAAACCTAAAAACACCCTTATAATCCCTAATACCTAATAACTTTAAATTTAAAATCCTAAGCCCCAAACCCAAAGAAACCCTAAGCCGTACGAACCTTAAACAGTAAAAAATCATAACAATCTTGAAAACCCCTTTTAAACCCTAAACCTAAAAAAACTCTAAACCTAAAAAATTCAACAAAAACTTAAGCCCTAAACCTTAAAAACCCTTGGATAAAAACTTAGAACTTATACCCAAAGAAATCCTAAACCCTTTCGTCTAAACCTTACGGCTAGACCATAAGAAATCCTAAACTTTAAGAAATAAAAAAAACCCTAAAAAACTTTTAAAACCCTAAACTTCCAAAAACCCAAAACCCTAAAATCCCTTTAAATCCCCTAGGATCTAAGAACCCCATAATCGTTAAAAACCCATAGAAATCCTAAACACCTTGAAACCCTAAACCTAAAAATTCCTCTAAACCTAATAAAACACTAGAAAATCTTAAGCCCAAAACCCTAAATCCTAAAAACCCTTGAAAAAACGAAATCCTAAGAAATGCTAAAAGCTAAATAATATACCCTACGAAACTCTAAATCCTTAACTCTAAATCATAGGGCTAACTATTAAACCCCAAAGCATATGGAATCCTAAGAAACTCTAAACCCTAAAATCCATTTAAACACCTACAACTATAATACTCGGAAAAAAAAACCCTGTAAATTCATATGCCCTAGAAAAAACCGTAAACTTAAAATCATATGCCCTATATTAGGCCTACGTAACCCTAAATCTTAAGAAATCCAAATTCTTAAAAATACCTAAGAAACCCTAAAACATTTAAAAACCTTGATCATAAAAATCATAAACATAACAAAAATCATAAATTCAAAAAAACTCTTAACCTAAAATCCAAAGCCCTAAATCCTAAATCAAGAAACCCTAAGAAACTCTAAATCTTAAACCTTATAAACCCTAATACCCTAAAACCTATGATCCTAAACCCTAAACCCTAAAAAATCACTAAGAAAACCTAAATCCTAAAAAACCTAAAAAACAACTTAAAAAACCCCTAAACCTCAAGAACCATAAATCTCAAACTCTAAACCCTTAAAAGTCATAAGCCCAAACCCCAAACCCTAAACCTAAAAAAGCACTAAGAAACCCAAAACCCTAAAAAACAACAAAGAAAAACATAAAAAACATTAAAACCTAGAAAACCTCTAAAAAATCTTAAACCTAACAAACCTGAACCCTATTCTACAAAAACCCTAAACTTAAAACAGGAAACCCTACACCCTAAATGACCCAAAAAAAACCTAGGAGACCTTAAATGTTCAATTCAAAACCTAAACCCTAAACCTTAGGGTTAAACCTAAGCCTTATGAAACTCTAAGAAGCCCTAAACCATAAGAAATCCTAAATCCTAAGAGAAACTAAACACTAAAAAACTACAAAAAAAACTTTAAAAACTCTAAACCTAAAAAATCTTAAACCTAACAAACCTTAACCCTAAACCATAGAAAAACCCTAAACCTAAACACTAAACCCTACACCCTAAATGACCCAAAAAAAAACCTAGGAGACCTTAAATGTTAAACTCAAACCCTAAGAAACTTAAACCCTAAACCTTAGGGATAAACCCCCAACCCTAAGCCTTATGAAACTCTAAGAAGCCCTAAATCCTAAGAAAAGCTAAACGCTAAAAACTTTTAAAATCTAAACACTAAACCCTACACCCTAAATGACCCAAAAAAAACCTAAGAGACCTTAAATGTTAAACTCAAATCCTAAGAAACTTAAACCCTTAAACCTTAGGGATAAACCCCCAACCCTAAGCCTTATGAAACTCTAAAAATCCCTAAACCCTAAGAAATCCTAAATCCTAAGAAAAGCTAAACACTAAAAACCTTTAAACCCTAAAACTAAAAATCCAGAAAACAAACCTTAAAAACCCTAAGTAAATTTTATAATCTAAAACCCCAAGTCCTAAGCACTTAGATCTCATATATCGTAAAAACAATAATGATCCTAAAAAACTTTAACAATCCTATATTGAAAAAAACTCTTGACCTTTTTTTTTAAAGAAAAACTTAAGCTCTAAACTCTAACCTAAAAACCCTTAACCAAATACCTAAACTCTTCTTAGTAATGTTCAGATTATATCACCTTGAGTTGGCATATCACATGCATATTAGATCAACACCTTTAAAAGCCTAAACCTAAGAAATCTGAAATCCCTAAGAAAATCTAAACCCTAAGAAATAGTAAACCCTAAACTTTAGGGAAACCACAAGACTTATGAAACACCAACAAACCTTAAAGCCTAAAAATGCCTTTAAAAACACTAAACCTAAAAGCACCCTTAAAATCCCTAACCTCTAAAAACTCTAAAATTAAAATCCTAACCTCTAAACCCAAAGAAACCCTCAGCCGTAAGAACCCCTAAACAGTAAAAAATCATAACAATCTTGAAAACCCCTTTTAAAATCCTAAACTTTTAAGCCCAAAACCTTAAAAACCCTTAGATAAAAAGTTAGACCTTATACCCAAAGAAACCCTAAACCCTTCCGCCTAAACCTTAGGGCTAAACCATAAGAAATCCTAAACTTTTAGAAATAAAAAAAACCCTAAAAAACATTTAAAACACTAAACTTTCAAAAACCAAAACCCTAAAATCCCTATAAATGCCCCAGGATCTAAGAACCCCTTAATCGTTAAAAAACCATAGGAATCCTAAACACCTTAAAACCCTAAACCTAAAAATTCCTCTACACCTAATATAACACTAGAAAATCATAAGCCCAAAAACCCTAAATCCTAAAAACCCTTAAAAAAACGATATCCTAAGAAATCCTAAACGCTAAATAATATACCATAAGAAACTCTAAATCCTTAACTCTAAATCATAGGGCTTAACCTTAAACCCCAAACCATATGGAATCCTAAGAAACCCTAAACCCTAAAATCCATTTAAACACCTACAACTATAATACCTGGAAAAAAAAAACCCTTTAAAACCATAAGCCCTAGAAAAAACCCTAAACTTAAAATCCTATGCCCTATATTAGGCCTACGTAACCCTAAATCTTAAGAAATTCAATTTTTTAAAAATACCTAAGAAACCTAAAAAATTTAAAAACCTTAATCATAAAAATCATAAACATAAAAAAAAAACCATAAATTCTAAACCTTAGGGATAAACACCCAACCCTAAGCCTTATGAAACTCTAAGAATCCCTAAGAAGCCCTAAATCCTAAGAAAAGTTAAACACTAAAAACCTATAAAACCTAAACACTAAATCCTACACCCTAAATGACCCACAAAAAACCTAGGAGACCTTAAATGTTAAACTCAAATCCTAAGAAACTTAAACCTAAACCTTAGGGATAAACCCCCAACCATAAGCCTTATGAAACTCTAAGAAGCCCTAAACCCTAAGAAATCCTAAATCCTAAGAAAAGCTAAACACTAAACACCATTAAAACCTGAAAACTAAAAATCCAGAAAACAAACCTTAAAAACCCTAAAAAAAATCCTTAATCTAAAATCCCAAGTCCTAATCCCTTATAGCTCATATATCGTAAAAACAATAATGATCCTAAAAATCTTTAACAATCCTAAAAGAAAAAAACTCTTGACCGATTTTTTTTTAGAAAAACTTAAGCTCTAAACCCTAACCTAAGAACCCTTAACCAAATACCTAAACTCTTCTTAATCATGTTCAAATTATATCATCGTTCAATATGCTCTATTCGGTTTTATATATTTGTTCAGCTTTATCATGTCATGCATGCTCAAAATCTTTCAACTACTGATACATAGTCTACGCTACATCTTCTCTTGATGTAGGTTCAGGTCCTTAGTATTCAGAACACGCGAAGATCGGTTCCTTATTCGTATTCAACAATCTAAGTGGTGAGTCCTCTTTTTTCGAGGATGATTTACATGTTTTATATTCAGTCTTTCATTTTAGTTTCAGTTTTGCTAGAGTTAGCTGGGGACATGTCGCAGCATCTCTTGTCTGTTAGAGGCTTTTATTCATTCATTGTTTTTCACTCCCCGAGGTTACGCAGTTGACGTAACACGAGACCTAGGATCACGAGTGACCCCAAGCTATTCTTGAGTTGGCATATCATAAACATATTAGATCGGCACCTTAAAAAGCCTAAACCTAAGATATTTGAAATCCCTAACAAACCCTAAACCATAAGATACACTAAACCCTAAGCCTTAGGGTAACCCCAAGACTTATGAAACACCAACAAACACTAAAGCTTAAAAACACCTTTAAAAAACACTAAACCTAAAAACCTCTTTATAATCCCTAATCCCTAAAAACTCTAAATTTGAAACCCTTAGCCGTAACAACCCCTAAACAGTAAAAAATCATAACAATCTTGAAAACCCCTTTTAAAATCCTAAACCTAAAAAATTCAACAAAAACTTAAGCCTTCAACCTTAAAAACCCTTAAATAAAAACTTAGACCTTATACCTAAAGAAATTTTAAACCGTTCCGCCTAAGCCTTAGGGCTAAACCCTAAGAAACCCTAAACTTTATGAATTAAAAGAAACCCTAAAAAAATTTTAGAAGCCTAAACTTTTAAAAACCCAAAACCCTAAAAACCCTCTAAATCCCCTAAGATCTAAGAACCCCTTAATCGTTAAAAAACATAGAAATCCTAAACACCTTAAAACACTATACTTAAATATTCCTCTAAACCTAATAAAACACTAGAAAATCTTAAGCCCAAAACCCTAAATCCTAAAAACCCTTACAAAACCAAACCCTAAGAAATCTTAAACGCTAAATAATATACCCTAAGAAACTCTAAATCCTTAACTCTAAATTATAGAGCTAAACCTTAAATCCAAATTATATGGAATCCTAAGAAACACTAAACCCTAAAATCCATTTAAACACCTATAACTATAATACCCGGAAAAAAAAAAACCTTTAAGAAAACCCCAAACCCTAAACCTAAAAAAGCACTAAGAAACCCAAAACCCTAAAAAACAACAAAGAAAAGCATAAAAAAATTAAAACCTAGAAAACTTCTAAAAAACTAAACACTAAAAAACTACAAAAAAACCGTTAAAAACTCTAAACCTAAAAAATATTAAACCTAACAACCTTAACCCTAAACTATAGAAAAACCCTAAACCTAAAACATAAACCCTACACCCTAAATGACCCAACAAAAACCTAGGAGACCTTAAATGTTAAACTCAAACCCTAAAAAACCAAAACCCTAAACCTTAGGGATAAACCCCTAACCCTAAACCTTATGAAATTCTAAGAAGCCCTAAATCCTAAGAAAAGCTAAACACTAAAAACCTTTAAAACCTAAACACTAAAACCTACACCCTAAATGACCCCAAAAAAACCTAGGGGACCTTAAATGTTAAACTCAAATCCTAAGAAACTTAAACCCTAAACCTTAGGGATAAACCCCCAACCCTAAGCCTTATGAAACTGTAAGAAGCCCTAAACCCTAAGAAATCCTAAATCCTAAGAAAAGCAAAACACTAAAAACCTTTATAACCATAAAAATAAAAATCCCGAAAACAATCCTTAAAAACCCTAAGAAAATTCCTTAATCTAAAACCCCAAGTCCTACGCTATTAGAGATCGTATATCGTAAAAACAATAATGATCCTAAAAAATCTTTAACAATCCTAGATTGAAAAAAACTCTTGACCGAATTTTTTTTAGAAAAACCTAAGCTCTAAACCCTAACCTAAAATCCCTTAACCAAATACCAAAACTCTTCTTAATCATGTTCAGATTATATAATTGTTCAATATGCTCTATTCAGTTAGATATATTTGTTCAGATTTATCATGTCATGCATGCTCAGAATCTTTCAACTACTGATACATAGTCTACTGACATCTTCTCTTGATGTAAGTTTAGGTCCTTAGAATTCAGATCACGCGGAGATCGGTTACCGATCCGTATTCAGCAATATCAGTGGTGAGTCCTCGTTTTTCGAGGATGATTTACATGTTTTATATTCAGTCTTTCATTTTAGTTTCAGTTTTGCTAGAGTTAGCTGGGGGCATGTCCCAGCATCTCTAGTCAGTTAGGAGATTTAATTCATACATTGTTTTTGTCACTCCCCGAGGTTACCCACTTGACGTAACACGAGACCTAGGATCACGAGTGACCCCAAGCTCACCTTGAGTTGGCATATCATATGCATATTAGATCAACACCTTTAAAATCATAAACCTAAGAAATCTGAAATCCCTAACAAACCCATAAACCTAAGGAATACTAAACCCTAAACTTTAGGTTAACCCCAAGATTTATGAAACACCAACAAACCCTAAAGCCTAAAAACACCTTTAAAAAACACTAAACCTAAAAACACCGTTATAATCCGTAATCCCTCAAAACTCTAAATTAAAAATCCTAAGCCCTATACCCAAAGAAACCCTAAGCCGTAAGAACCCCTAAACAATAAAAAATCTTAACAATCTTGAAAACCCCTTTTAATATCCTGAACCTAAAAAATTCAACAAAAACTTAAGCCTTAAACCTTAAAAACCCTTAAATAAAAACTTTGACCTTATACCCAAAGAAATTTTAAACCCTTCCGCCTAAACCTTAGGGCTAAACCCTAAGAAACCCTAAACTTTATGAAATGAAAGAAACCCTAAAAAATTTTTAAACCCTAAACTTTAAAAAACCCAAAACCCTATAAATCCCCTAAGATCAAAGAACCCCTTAATCGTTAAAAAACCATAGAAATCCTAAACACCCTAAAACCCATTTCTTAAATATTCCTCTAAACCTAACAAAACACTATAAAATCTTAAGCCCAAAACCCTAAATCCTCAAAACCCTTAAAAAATCAAACCCTAAGAAATCTTAAACGCTGAATAATATACCCTAAGAAACTCTATATCCTTAACTCTAAATCATAGGGCTAAACCTTAAACCCAAACAATATGGAATCCTAAGAAACCCTAAACCCTAAAATCCATTTAAACCCCTACAACTATAATACCCGGAAAAAAAAACCCTTTAAAACCATAAGCCCTAGTAAATACCCTAAACTTAAAATCCTATGCCCTATATTAGGCCTACGTAACCCTAAAACTTAAGAAATCCAATTTCTTAAAAATACCTAAGAAACCTAAAACATTTAAAAACCTTAATCATAAAAATCATAAACATAAAAAAAACAATAAATTCTAAAAAACTCTTAACCTAAAATCCGAAGCCCTAAATCCTAAACCAAGAAACCCTAAGAAACTCTAAATCTTAAACCCTTATAAACCCTAATACCCTAAAACCTATGATCCTTAACCCTAAAAAATAACTAAGAAAACCTAAACCCTAAAAATCACAAAGAAAACCTAAACCCTAAAAAACCTAAAAAAAAAACTTAAAAACCCCTAAACCTAAAGAACAATAAATCCCAAACTCTAAACCTTGAACCCTAAACCCTTAAAAAGCATAACCCAAAACCCAAACCCTAAAAAACCTCAAATCCTAAATCCAAAAAAGCACTAAGAAACCCAAAACCCTTAAAAACAACAAAGAATAACTTAAAAAACATTAAAACCTCTAAAAAATCTCAAACCTAACAAACCTAAAACCTATTCTAGAAAAACCCTAAACCTAAAACACTAAACCCTACAGCCTAAATGATCCAAAAAAAACCTAGGAAACCTTAAATGTTCAATTCAAACCCTAAGAAACCTAAACCCTAAACCTTAGGGATAAACCCCCAACCCTAAGCCTTATGAAACTCTAAGAAGCCCTAAACCCTAAGAAATCCTAAATCCTAAGAAAAACTAAACACTAAAAAACTACAAAAAAAAATTTAAAACTCTAAACCTAAAAAATCATAAACCTAACAAACCTAAACCCTAAACCATTGAAAAACACTAAACCTAAACACTAAACCCTACACCCTAAATGATCCAAAAAAAATCTAGGTGACCATAAATGTTAAACTCAAACCCTAAGAAACCCTAACCCTAAACCTTAGGGATAAACACCCAACCCTAAGCCTTATGAAACTATAAGAATCCCTAACAAGCCCTAAATCCTAAGAAAAGCTAAACACTAACCTTTAAAACCTAAACACTAAAAATACACCCTAAATGACCCAAAAAAAACCTAGGAGACCTTAAATGTTAAACTCAAATCCTAAGAAACTTAAATCTAAACCTTAGGGATAAACCCCCAACCCTAAGCCTTATGAAACTGTAAGAAGCCCTAAACCCTAAGAAATCCTAAATCCTAAGAAAAGCTAAACACTAAAAACCTTTATAACCATAAAATAAAAATCCCGAAAACAATCCTTAAAAACCCTAAGTAAATTCCTTAATCTAAAACCCCAAGTCCTACGCTATTAGAGATCGTATATCGTAAAAACAATAATGATCCTAAAAAATCTTTAACAATCCTAGATTGAAAAAAACTCTTGACCGAATTTTTTTTTGAAAAACCTAAGCTCTAAACCCTAACCTAAAATCCCTTAACCAAATACCAAAACTCTTCTTAATCATGTTCAGATTATATCATTGTTCAATATGCTCTATTCAGTTAGATATATTTGTTCAGATTTATCATGTCATGCATGCTCAGAATCTTTCAACTACTGATACATAGTCTACGGACATCTTCTCTTGATGTAAGTTTAGGTCCTTAGCATTCAGATCACGCGGAGATCGGTTACCGATCCGTATTCAGCAATATCAGTGGTGAGTCCTCGTTTTTCGAGGATGATTTACATGTTTTATATTCAGTCTTTCATTTTAGTTTCAGTTTTGCTAGAGTTAGCTGGGGGCATGTCCCAGCATCTCTAGTCAGTTAGGAGATTTAATTCATACATTGTTTTTGTCACTCCCGAGGTTACCCACTTGACGTAACACGAGACCTAGGATCACGAGTGACCCCAAGCTCACCTTGAGTTGGCATATCATATGCATATTAGATCAACACCTTTAAAATCATAAACCTAAGAAATCTGAAATCCCTAACAAACCCATAAACCTAAGGAATACTAAACCCTAAACTTTAGGTTAACCCCAAGATTTATGAAACACCAACAAACCCTAAAGCCTAAAAACACCTTTAAAAAACACTAAACCTAAAAACACCGTTATAATCCGTAATCCCTCAAAACTCTAAATTAAAAATCCTAAGCCCTATACCCAAAGAAACCCTAAGCCGTAAGAACCCCTAAACAATAAAAAATCTTAACAATCTTGGAAACCCCTTTTAAAATCCTGAACCTAAAAAATTCAACAAAAACTTAAGCCTTAAACCTTAAAAACCCTAAATAAAAACTTTGACCTTATACCCAAAGAAATTTTAAACCCTTCCGCCTAAACCTTAGGGCTAAACCCTAAGAAACCCTAAACTTTATGAAATGAAAGAAACCCTAAAAAATTTTTAAACCCTAAACTTTAAAATACCCAAAACCCTATAAATCCCCTAAGATCAAAGAACCCCTTAATCGTTAAAAAACCATAGAAATCCTAAACACCCTAAAACCCAATTCTTAAATATTCCTCTAAACCTAACAAAACACTATAAAATCTTAAGCCCAAAACCCTAAATCCTCAAAACCCTTAAAAAATCAAACCCTAAGAAATCTTAAACGCTAAATAATATACCCTAAGAAACTCTATATCCTTAACTCTAAATCATAGGGCTAAACCTTAAACCCAAACAATATGGAATCCTAAGAAACCCTGAACCCTAAAATCCATTTAAACCCCTACAACTATAATACCCGGAAAAAAAAACCCTTTAAAACCATAAGCCCTAGAAAATACCCTAAACTTAAAATCCTATGCCCTATATTAGGCCTACGTAACCCTAAAACTTAAGAAATCCAATTTCTTAAAAATACCTAAGAAACCTAAAACATTTAAAAACCTTAATCATAAAAATCATAAACATAAAAAAAACCATAAATTCTAAAAAACTCTTAACCTAAAATCCGAAGCCCTAAATCCTAAACCAAGAAACCCTAAGAAACTCTAAATCTTAAACCCTTATAAACCCTAATACCCTAAAACCTATGATCCTTAACCCTAAAAAATAACTAGGAAAACCTAAACCCTAAAAATCACAAAGAAAACCTAAACCCTAAAAACCTAAAAAAAAAACTTAAAAACCCCTAAACCTAAAGAACAATAAATCCCAAACTCTAAACCTTGAACCCTAAACCCTTAAAAAGCATAACCCCAAAACCCAAACCCTAAAAAATTCTCAAATCCTAAATCCAAAAAAGCACTAAGAAACCCAAAACCCTTAAAAACAACAAAGAATAACTTAAAAAACATTAAAACCTCTAAAAAATCTCAAACCTAACAAACCTAAAACCTATTCTAGAAAAACAGTAAACCTAAAACACTAAACCCTACAGCCTAAATGATCCAAAAAAAACCTAGGAAACCTTAAATGTTCAATTCAAACCCTAAGAAACCTAAACCCTAAACCTTAGGGATAAACCCCCAACCCTAAGCCTTATGAAACTCTAAGAAGCCCTAAACCCTAAGAAATCCTAAATCCTAAGAAAAACTAAACACTAAAAAACTACAAAAAAAAATTTCAAACTCTAATCCTAAAAAATTATAAACCTAACAAACCTAAACCCTAAACCATAGAAAAACACTAAACCTAAACACTAAACCCTACACCCTAAATGATCCAAAAAAAATCTAGGTGACCATAAATGTTAAACTCAAACCCTAAGAAACCCTAACCCTAAACCTTAGGGATAAACACCCAACCCTAAGCCTTATGAAACTATAAGAATCCCTAACAAGCCCTAAATCCTAAGAAAAGCTAAAAACTAACCTTTAAAACCAAAACACTAAAAATACACCCTAAATGACCCAAAAAAAACCTAGGAGACCTTAAATGTTAAACTCAAATCCTAAGAAACTTAAATCTAAACCTTAGGGATAAACCCCCAACCATAAGCCTTTTTAAACTCTAAGAAGCCCTAAACCCTAAGAAATCCTAAATCCTAAGAAAAGCTAAACACTAAAAACCTTTAAAACCCGAAAACTAAAATTCCAGAAAACAAACCTTAAAAACTCTAAAAAAATCCTTCATCTAAAACCCCAAGTCCTAAACCCTTATATCTCATATATCGTAAAAACAATAATGATCCTAAAAAATCTTTAAAATCCTAAAAGAAAAAAACTCTTGACCGATTTTTTTTTAAGAAAAACTTAAGCTCTAAACCCTAACTTAAAAACCCTTAACCAAATACCAAAACTCTTCTTAATCATGTTCAGATTATATCATTGTTCAATATGCTCTATTCAGTTAGATATATTTGTTCAGATTTATAATCCCTTAAAAACCTAAAAAAAAAAAAACTTAAAAACCCCTAAACCTAAAGAATAATAAATCCCAAACTCTAAACCTAGAACCCTAAACCTTTAAAAATCATAAGCCCAAATCCCAAACCCTAAAAATACCTCAAACCCTAAATCCAAAAAAGCACTAAGAAACCCAAAACCCTTAAAAACAACAAAGAAAAACTTAAAAAACATTAAAACCTCAAAAACCTCTAAAAAATCTTAAACCTAACAAACCTAAAACCTATTCTAGAAAAACCCTAAACCTAAAACACTAAACCCTACACCCTAAATGATTCAAAAAAATCCTAGGAAACCTTAAATGTTCAATTCAAACCCTAAGAAACCTGAACCCTAAACCTTAGGGATAAACCCCCAACCCTAAGCCATATGAAACTCTAAGAAGCTCTAAACCCTAAGAAATCCTAAATCCTAAGAAAAACTAAACACTAAAACCTTTATAACCTGAAAACAAACCTTAAAAACCCTAAGAAAATTATTTAATCTAAAACCCCAAGTCCTAAGCCCTTAGAGATCATATATCGTAAAAACAATAATGATCCTAAAAAATCGTTAACAATCCTAGATTGAAAAAAACTCTTGACCGAATTTTTTTTAGAAAAACTTAAGCTCTAAACCCTAACCTAAAATCCCTTAACCAAATACCTAAACTCTTCTTAATCATGTTCAGATTATATCATTGTTCAATATGCTCTATTCAATTATATATATTTTTTCAGATTTATCATGTCATGCATGCTCAGAATCTTTCAACTACTGATACATAGTCTACGCACATCTTCTCTTGATATAGGTTTAGGTTCTTAGCATTCAGATCACGCCGAGATCGGTTACCGATCCGTATTCAGCAATATCAGTTGTGAGTCCTCGTTTTTCGAGGATGATTTACATGTTTTATATTCAGTCTTTCATTTTAGTTTCAGTTTTGCTAGAATTAGCTGGGGGCATGTCCCAGCATCTCTAGTCAGTTAGGGGTTTTATTCATACATTGTTTTTGTCACTCCCCGAGGTTACCCACTTCACGTAACACGAGACCTAGGATCACGAGTGACCCAAACCTCACCTTGAGTTGGCATATCATATGCATATTAGATCAACACCTTTAAAATCCTAAACCTAAGAAATCTGAAATCCCTAACAAACCCTTAACCCTAAGAAATACTAAACCCTAAACTTTAGGTTAACCCTAACACTTATGAAACACCAACAAACCCTAAAGCCTAAAAACACCTTTAAAAAACACAAAACCTAAAAACACCCTTATAATACGTAATCCCTCAAAACTCTAAATTTAAAATCCTAAGCCCTATATCCAAAGAAACCCTAAGCCGTAAGAACCCCTAAACAGTAAAAAATCATAACAATCTTGAAAACCCATTTTAAAATCCTAAACCTAAAAAATTCATCAAAAACTTAAGCCTTAAACCTTAAAAACCCTTAAATAAAAACTTAGACCTTATACCCAAAGAAATTTTAAACCCTTCCGCCTAAACCTTAGGGCTAAACCCTAAGAAACCCTAAACTTTATGAAATAAAAGAAACCCTAAAAGACTTTTAAAACCCTAAACTTTAAAAAACCCAATACCCTAAAAACCCTATAAATCCCCTAAGATCTAAGAACCCATTAATCATTAAAAAACCATAGAAATCCTAAACACCCTAAAACCCAATACTTAAATATTCCTCTAAACCTAAAAAAACACTAGAAAATCTTAAGCCCAAAACCCTAAATCCTAAAAACCCTCGAAAAAATCAAACCCTAAGAAATCTTAAATGCTAAATAATATACCCTAAGAAACTCTAAATCCTTAACTCTAAATCATAGGGCAAAACCTTAAACCCAAACCATATGGAATCCTAAGAAACCCTAAACCCTAAAAGCCATTTAAACCCCTACAACTATAATACCCGGGAAAAAAAAAACCCTTTAAAACCATAAGCCCTATAAAAAACCCTAAACTTACAATCCTATGCCCTATATTAGGCCTACGTAACCCTAAATCCTAAGAAATCCAATTTCTTAAAAATACTTAAGAAAGCTAAAACATTTAAAACCTTAATCATAAAAATCATAAACATAAAAAAAAACCATAAATTCTAAAAAACTCTTAACCTAAAATCCGAAGCCCTAAATCCTAAACCAAGAAACCCTAAGAAACTCTAAATCTTAAACCCTTATAAACCCTAATACCCTAAAACCTATGATCCTAAACCGTAAAAAATAACTAAGAAAACCTAAACCCTAAAAATCACAAAGAAAACCTAAATCCTAAAAAACCTAAAAAAAAAAAACTTAAAAACCCCTAAACCTAAAGAATAATAAATCCCAAACTCTAAACCTTGAACCCTAAATCCAAAAAAGCACTAAGAAACCCAAAACCCTTAAAAACAACAAAGAATAACTTAAAAAACATTAAAACCTCTAAAAATCTTAAACCTAACAAACCTAAAACCTATTCTAGAAAAGCCCTAAACCTAAAAGACTAAACCCTACACCCTAAATGGTGCAAAAAAACACCAAGGAAACCTTAAACGCTCAATTCAAACCCCAAGAAACATAAACCCTAAACCTTAGGGATAAACCCCCAACCCTAAGGCTTATGAAACTCTAAGAAGCCCTAAACCTTAAGAAATCCTAATCCTAAGAAAAACTAAACACAAAAAAACTACAATTTTTTGTTTTAATAGTCTAAACCTAAAAAATCATAAACCTAACAAACCTAAACCCTAAACCATAGAAAAACCCTAAACCTAAACACTAAACCCTACACCCTAAATGATCCAAAAAAAAACCTAGGTGACCATAAATGTTAAACTCAAACCCTAAGAAACCCTAACCCTAAACCTTAGGGATAAACACCCAACCCTAAGCCTTATGAAACTATAAGAATCCCTAAGAAGCCCTAAATCCTAAGAAAAGCTAAACACTAAAACCTTTAAAACCTAAACACTAAAAATACACCCTAAATGACCCAAAAAAAACCTAGGAGACCTTAAATGTTAAACTCAAATCCTAAGAAACTTAAATCTAAACCTTAGGGATAAACCCCAAACCATAAGCCTTATTAAACACTAAGAAGCCCTAAACCCTAAGAAATCCTAAATCATAGGAAAAGCTAAACACTAAAAACCTTTCAAACCCGAAAACTAAAAATCCAGAAAACAAACCTTAAAATCCCGAAAAAAATCCTTAATCTAAAACCCCAAGTCCTAAACCCTTATATCTCATATATCGTAAAAACAATAATGATCCTAAAAAATCTTTAAAATCCTAAAAGAAAAAAACTCTTGACCGATTTTTTTTATAGAAAAACTTAAGCTCTAAACCCTAACTTAAAAACCCTTAACCAAATACCTAAACTCTTCTTAATCATGTTCAGATTATATCATTGTTCAATATGCTCTATTCAGTTATATATATTTGTTCAGCTTTATCATGTCATGCATGGTCAAAATCTTTCAACTACTGATACATAGTCTACGCTACATCTTCTCTTGATGTAGGTTCAGGTCTTTAGTATTCAGAACACGCGGAGATCGGTTCCTAATTCGTATTCAGCAATATAAGTGGTGAGTCCTCTTTTTTCGAGGACGATTTACATGTTTTATATTCAGTCTTTCATTTTTGTTTCAATTTTGATAGAGTTAGCTGGGGGCATGTCCAGCATCTCTAGTCAGTTAGAGGCTATTATTCATACATTGTTTTTCACTCCCCGAGGTTACCCAGTTGACGTAACACGAGACCTAGGATCACGAGTGACCCCAAGCTAACCTTGAGTTGGCATATCATAAGCATATTAGATCGGCACCTTTAAAAGCCTAAACCTAAGATATTTGAAATCCCTAAGAAACCCTAAGCCTTAGGGTAACCCCAAGACTTATGAAACACCAACAAACCCTAAAGCCTAAAAACACCTTTAAAAAACACTAAACCTATAAACCTCCTTATAATCCCTAATCCCTAAAAACTCTAAATTTGAAACCCTTAGCCGTAACAACCCCTAAACAGTAAAAAATCATAACAATCTTGAAAACCCCTTTTAAAATCCTAAACCTAAAAAATTCAACAAAAACTTAAGCCTTAAACCTTAAAAACCCTTAAATAAAAACTTAGACCTTATACCCAAAGAAATTTTAATCCGTTCCGCCTAAGCCTTAGGGCTAAACACTAAACTTTATGAATTAAAAGAAACCCTAAAAAACTTTTAGAAGCCTAAACTTTTAAAAACCCTCTAAATCCCCTAAGATCTAAGAACCCCTTAATCATTAAAAAACATAGAAATCCTAAACACCTTAAAACCGTATACTTAAATATTCCTCTAAACCTAATAAAACACTAGAAAATCTTAACCCCAAAACCCTAAATCCTAAAAACCCTTACAAAAACCAAACCCTAAGAAATCTTAAACGCTAAATAATATACCCTAAGAAACTCTAAATCATAGGGCTAAACCTTAAACCCAAACCATATGGAATCCTAAGAAACCCTAAACCCTAAAATCCATTTAAACACCTACAACTATAAAACCCGGAAAAAAAAAAACCCTTTAAAACCATAAGCCCTAGAAAAAACCCTAAACTTAAAATCCTATGCCCTATATGAGGCCTACGTAACCCTAAATCTTAAGAAATTCAATTTCTTAAAAATACCTAAGAAACCTAAAACATTTAAAAACCTTAATCATAAAAATCATAAACATAAAAAAAAACCATAAATTCTAAAAAACTCTTAACCTAAAATCCGAAGCCCTAAATCCTAAACCAAGAAACCCTAAGAAACTCTAAATCTTAAACCCTTATAAACCCTAATACCCTAAAACCTATGATCCTAAACCCTAAAAAATAAATAAGAAAACCTAATCCCTTAAAAACCTAAAAAAAAAAAAACTTAAAAACCCCTAAACCTAAAGAATAATAAATCCCAAACTCTAAACCTAGAACCCTAAACCTTTAAAAATCATAAGCCCAAATCCCAAACCCTAAAAATACCTCAAACCCTAAGTCCAAAAAAGCACTAAGAAACCCAAAACCCTTAAAAACAACAAAGAAAAACTTAAAAAACATTAAAACCTCAAAAACCTCTAAAAAATCTTAAACCTAACAAACCTAAAACCTATTCTAGAAAAGCCCTAAACCTAAAACACTAACCCTACACCCTAAATGATTCAAAAAAATCCTAGGAAACCTTAAATGTTCAATTCAAACCCTAAGAAACCTGAACCCTAAACCTTAGGGATAAACCCCCAACCCTAAGCCATATGAAACTCTAAGAAGCTCTAAACCCTAAGAAATCCTAAATCCTAAGAAAAACTAAACACTAAAAACCTTTATAACCTGAAAACAAACCTTAAAAACCCTAAGAAAATTATTTAATCTAAAACCCCAAGTCCTAAGCCCTTAGAGATCATATATCGTAAAAACAATAATGATCCTAAAAAATCGTTAACAATCCTAGATTGAAAAAAACTCTTGGCCGAATTTTTTTTAGAAAAACTTAAGCTCTAAACCCTAACCCTTAACCCTAAGAAATACTAAACCCTAAACTTTAGGTTAACCCTAACACTTATGAAACACCAACAAACCCTAAAGCCTAAAAACACCTTTAAAAAACACAAAACCTAAAAACACCCTTATAATACGTAATCCCTCAAAACTCTAAATTTAAAATCCTAAGCCCTATATCCAAAGAAACCCTAAGCCGTAAGAACCCCTAAACAGTAAAAAATCATAACAATCTTGAAAACCCCTTTTAAAATCCTAAACCTAAAAAATTCATCAAAAACTTAAGCCTTAAACCTTAAAAACCCTTAAATAAAAACTTAGACCTTATACCCAAAGAAATTTTAAACCCTTCCGCCTAAACCTTAGGGCTAAACCCTAAGAAACCCTAAACTTTATGAAATAAAAGAAACCCTAAAAGACTTTTAAAACCCTAAACTTTAAAAAACCCAATACCCTAAAAAACCCTATAAATCCCCTAAGATCTAAGAACCCATTAATCATTAAAAAACCATAGAAATCCTAAACACCCTAAAACCCAATACTTAAATATTCCTCTAAACCTAAAAAAACACTAGAAAATCTTAAGCCCAAAACCCTAAATCCTAAAAACCCTCGAAAAAATCAAACCCTAAGAAATCTTAAATGCTAAATAATATACCCTAAGAAACTCTAAATCCTTAACTCTAAATCATAGGGCAAAACCTTAAACCCAAACCATATGGAATCCTAAGAAACCCTAAACCCTAAAAGCCATTTAAACCCCTACAACTATAACACCCGGGAAAAAAAAACCCTTTAAACCAATAAGCCCTATAAAAAACCCTAAACTTAAAATCCTATGCCCTATATTAGGCCTACGTAACCATAAATCTTAAGAAATCCAATTTCTTAAAAATACTTAAGAAAGCTAAAACATTTAAAAACCTTAATCATAAAAATCATAAACATAAAAAAAAAACCATAAATTCTAAAAAACTCTTAACCTAAAATCCGAAGCCCTAAATCCTAAACCAAGAAACCCTAAGAAACTCTAAATCTTAAACCCTTATAAACCCTAATACCCTAAAACCTATGATCCTAAACCGTAAAAAATAACTAAGAAAACCTAAACCCTAAAAATCACAAAGAAAACCTAAATCCTAAAAAACCTAAAAAAAAAAAACTTAAAAACCCCTAAACCTAAAGAATAATAAATCCCAAACTCTAAACCTTGAACCCTAAACCCTTAAAAATTATAAGCCCAAAACCCAAACCCTAAAAAAACCTCAAACCCTAAATCCAAAAAAGCACTAAGAAACCCAAAACCCTTAAAAACAACAAAGAATAACTTAAAAAACATTAAAACCTCTAAAAAATCTTAAACCTAACAAACCTAAAACCTATTCTAGAAAAGCCCTAAACCTAAAACACTAAACCCTACACCCTAAATGGTGCAAAAAAACACCAAGGAAACCTTAAACGTTCAATTCAAACCCCAAGAAACATAAACCCTAAACCTTAGGGATAAACCCCCAACCCTAAGGCTTATGAAACTCTAAGAAGCCCTAAACCCTAAGAAATCCTAAATCCTAAGAAAAACTAAACACAAAAAAACTACAATTTTTTTTTTTTAATAGTCTAAACCTAAAAAATCATAAACCTAACAAACCTAAACCCTAAACCATAGAAAAACCCTAAACCTAAACACTAAACCCTACACCCTAAATGATCCAAAAAAAACCTAGGTGACCATAAATGTTAAACTCAAACCCTAAGAAACCCTAACCCTAAACCTTAGGGATAAACACCCAACCCTAAGCCTTATGAAACTATAAGAATCCCTAAGAAGCCCTAAATCCTAAGAAAAGCTAAACACTAAAACCTTTAAAACCTAAACACTAAAAATACACCCTAAATGACCCAAAAAAAACCTAGGAGACCTTAAATGTTAAACTCAAATCCTAAGAAACTTAAATCTAAACCTTAGGGATAAACCCCCAACCATAAGCCTTATTAAACACTAAGAAGCCCTAAACCCTAAGAAATCCTAAATCCTAGGAAAAGCTAAACACTAAAAACATTTCAAACCCGAAAACTAAAAATCCAGAAAACAAACCTTAAAATCCCGAAAAAAATCCTTAATCTAAAACCCCAAGTCCTAAACCCTTATATCTCATATATCGTAAAAACAATAATGATCCTAAAAAATCTTTAAAATCCTAAAAGAAAAAAACTCTTGACCGATTTTTTTTTTAGAAAAACTTAAGCTCTAAACCCTAACTTAAAAACCCTTAACCGAATACCGAAACTCTTCTTAATCATGTTCAGATTATATCATTGTTCAATATGCTCTATTCAGTTATATATATTTGTTCAGCTTTATCATGTCATGCATGGTCAAAATCTTTCAACTACTGATACATAGTGTACACTACATCTTCTCTTGATGTAGGTTCAGGTCTTTAGTATTCAGAACACGCGGAGATCGGTTCCTAATTCGTATTCAGCAATATAAGTGGTGAGTCCTCTTTTTTCGAGGACGATTTACATGTTTTATACTCAGTCTTTCATTTTTGTTTCAATTTTGATAGAGTTAGCTGGGGACATGTCCCAGCATCTCTAGTCAGTTAGAGGCTATTATTCATACATTGTTTTTCACTCCCCGAGGTTACCTAGTTGACGTAACACGAGACCTAGGATCACGAGTGACCCCAAGCTAACCTTGAGTTGGCATGTCATAAGCATATTAGATCAGCACCTTTAAAAGCCTAAATCTAAGAAATTTGAAATCCCTAAGAAACCCTAAACCCTAAGATACACTAAACGCTAAACCTTATGGTAACCCCAAGACTTATGAAACACCAACAAACCCTAAAGCCTAAAAACACCTTTAAAAAACACTAAACCTAAAAACCTTCTTATAATCCCTAATCCCTAAAAACTCTAAATTTGAAACCCTTACCCGTAAGAACACATAAACAGTAAAAAATCATAACAATCTTGAAAACCCCTTTTGAAATCCTAAACCTAAAAAATTCATCAAAAACTTAAGCCTTAAACCTTAAAAACCCTTAAATAAAAACTTAGACCTTATACCCAAAGTAATTTTAAACCGTTCCTCCTAAACCTTCGAGCTAAACCCTAAGAAACCCTAAACTTTATGAATTAAAAGAAACCCTAAAAAACTTTTAAAAGCCTAAACTTTTAAAAATCCAAAACCCTAAAAACCCTATAAATCCCCTAAGATCTAAGAACCCCTTAATCGTTAAAAAACATAGAAATCCTAAACAGCTTCAAACCCTATACTTAAATATTCCTCTAAACCTAATAAAACACTAGAAAATCTTAAGCCCAAAACCCTAAATCCTAAAAACCCTTAAAAAAACCAAACTCTAAATCCTTAACTCTAAATCATAGGGAACCTTAAACCCAAATTATATGGAATCCTAAGAAACCCTAAAGCCTAAAATCCATTTAAACAACTACAACTATAATACCCGGAAAAAAAAAAACCCTTTAAAACCATAAGCCCTAGAAAATACCCTAAACTTAAAATCCTATGCCCTATATTAGGCCAACGTAACCCTAAATCTTAAGAAATCCAATATCTTAAAAATACCTAAGAAACCCTAAAACATATAAAAACCTTAATCATAAAAATCATAAACATAAAAAAAAACCATAAACTCTAAAAAACTCTTAACCTAAAATCCGAAGCCCTAAATCCTAAACCAAGAAACCCTAAGAAACTCTAAATCTTAAACCCTTATAAACCCTAATACCCTAAAACCTATGATCCTAAACCCTAAAAAATCAATAAGAAAACCTAAACCCTAAAAATCACAATGAAAACCAAAACCCTAAAAAACCTAAAAAAAAAACTTAAAAACCCCTAAACCTAAAGAACAATAAATCCCAAACTCTAAACCTTGAACCCTAAACCCTTAAAAATCATAAGCCCAAAACCCAAACCCTAAGAAAACCCCAAACCCTAAACCTAAAAAAGCACTAAGAAACCCAAAACCCTAAATAACAACAAAGAAAAGCATAAAAAACATTAAAACCTAGCAAACCTCTAAAAAATATTAAACCTAACAAAACCTGAACCCTATTCTAGAAAAACCCTTAACTTAAAACAATAAACCCTACACCTTAGATGACCCAAAAAAACCTAGGAGACCTTAGGGATAAACCTAAGCCTGGTGAAACTCTAAGAAGCCCTAACCCCATAAGAAATCCTAAATCCTAAGAAAAACTAAACACTAAAAAACTACAAAAAAACCTTTAAAAACTTTAAACCTAAAAAATATTAAACCTAACAAACATTAACCCTAAACCATAGAAAAACCCAAAACCCTACACCCTAAATGACCCAAAAAAAAACCTAGGAGACCTTAAATGTTAAACTCAAACCCTAAAAAACCAAAACCCTAAACCTTAGGGATAAACCCCTAACCCTAAATCTTCTCTTGATGTAGGTTCAGGTCCTTAGGATTCAGATCAAGCGGAGATCAGTTCTCGATTCGTATTCAGCAATATAAGTGGTGAGTCCTCAATTTTCGAGGACGATTTACATGTTTTATATTCAGTCTTTCATTTTAGTTTAAGTTTTGCTAGAGTTAGCTGGGGGCATGTCCCAGCATCTCTAGTCAGTTAGAGGCTTTTATTCATACATTGTTTTTGTTACTCCCCGAGGTTACCCACTTGACGTAACACGAGACCTAGGATCACGAGTGACCCCAAGCTCACCTTGAGTTGGCATATCATATGCATATTAGATCAACACCTTTAAAAGCCTAAACCTAAGAAATATGAACTCCCCAAGAAACCCTAAACCCTAAACCCTAAGAAATACTAAACCCTAAACTTTAGGGAAACCACAAGACTTATGAAACACCAACAAACCTTAAAGCCTAAAAACGCCTTTAAAACCACTAAACCTAAAAGCACCCTTAAAATCCCTAACCTCTAAAAACTCTAAATTTAAAATCCTAACCTCTAAACCCAAAGAAACCCTCAGCCGTAAGAACCCCTAAACAGTAAAAAATCATAACAATCTTGAAAACCCCTTTTAAAATCCTAAACCTAAAAAATTTAACAAAAACTTAAGCCCTAAACCTTAAAAACCCTTGGATAAAAAGTTAGACCTTATACCCAAAGAAACCCTAAACCCTTCCGCCTAAACCTTAGGGCTAAACCATAAGAAATCCTAAACTTTAAGAAATAAAAAAAAACCCTAAAAAACATTTAAAACACTAAACTTTCAAAAACCAATACCCTAAAATCCCTATAAATGCCCCAGGATCTAAGAACCCCTTAATCGTTAAAAAACCATAGGAATCCTAAACACCTTAAAACCTTAAACCTAAAAATTCCTCTAAACCTAATATAACACTAGAAAATCTTAAGCCCAAAACCCTAAATCCTAAAAACCCTTAAAAAAACGATATCCTAAGAAATCCTAAACGCTAAATAATATACCCTAAGAAACTCTAAATCCTTAACTCTAAATCATAGGGCTTAACCTTAAACCCCAAACCATATGGAATCCTAAGAAACACTAAACCCTAAAATCCAAATTTAAACACCTACAACTATAATACCCGGAAAAAAAAAACCCTTTAAAACCCATAAGCCCTAGAAAAAACCCTAAACTTAAAATCCTATGCCCTATATTAGGCCTACGTAACCCTAAATCTTAAGAAATTCAATTTCTTAAAAATACCTAAGAAACCTAAAACATTTAAAAACCTTAATCATAAAAATCATAAACATAAAAAAAAACCATAAATTCTAAACCTTAGAATACTAAGGACCTGAACCTACATCAAGAGAAGATGTAGCGTAGAGTGTGTATCAGTAGTTGAAAGATTTTGAGCATGCATGACATGATAACAACCCTTAGCCGTAACAACCCCTAAACAGTAAAAAATCATAACAATCTTGAAAACCATTTTTAAAATCCTAAACCTAAACAATTCAACAAAAACTTAAGCCTTAAACCTTAAAAACCCTTAAATAAAAACTTAGACCTTATACCCAAAGAAACTTTAAACCGTTCCGCCTAAGCCTTAGGGCTAAACCCTAAGAAACCCTAAACTTTAGGAATTAAAAGAAACCCTAAAAAACTTTTAGAAGCCTAAACTTTTAAAAACCCAAAACCCTAAAAACCCTCTAAATCCCCTAAGATCTAAGAACCCCTTAATCATTAAAAAACATAGAAATCCTAAACACCTTAAAACCGTATACTTAAATATTCCTCTAAACCTAATAAAACACTAGAAAAGCTTAACCCCAAAATCCTAAATCCTAAAAACCCTTACAAAAACCAAACCCTAAGAAATCTTAAACGCTAAATAATATACCCTAAGAAACTCTAAATCATAGGGCTAAACCTTAAACCCAAACCATATGGAATCCTAAGAAACCCTAAACCCTAAAATCCATTTAAACACCTACAACTATAAAACCCGTTAAAAAAAAAACCCTTTCAAACCATAAGACCTAGAAAAAACCCTAAACTTAAAATCCTATGCCCTATATGAGGCCTACGTAACCCTAAATCTTAAGAAATTCAATTTCTTAAAAATACCTAAGAAACCTAAAACATTTAAAAACCTTAATCATAAAAATCATAAACATAAAAAAAACCATAAATTCTAAAAAACTCTTAACCTAAAATCCGAAGCCCTAAATCCTAAACCAAGAAACCCTAAGAAACTCTAAATCTTAAACCCTTATAAACCCTAATACCCTAAAACCTATGATCCTAAACCCTAAAAAATAAATAAGAAAACCTAAACCCTTAAAAACCTAAAAAAAAAAAAACTTAAAAACCCCTAAACCTAAAGAATAATAAATCCCAAACTCTAAACCTAGAACCCTAAACCTTTAAAAATCATAAGCCCAAATCCTCAAACCCTAAAAATACCTCAAACCCTAAATCCAAAAAAGCACTAAGAAACCAAAAACCCTTAAAAACAACAAAGAAAAACTTAAAAAACATTAAAACCTCAAAAACCTCTAAAAATCTTAAACCTAACAAACCTAAAACCTATTCTAGAAAAGCCCTAAACCTAAAACACTAAACCCTACACCCTAAATGATCCAAAAAACACCAAGGAAACCTTAAACGTTCAATTCAAACCCTAAGAAACCTAAACCCTAAACCTTAGGGATAAACCCCCAACCCTAAGGCTTATGAAACTCTAAGAAGCCCTAAACCCTAAGAAATCCTAAATCCTAAGAAAAACTAAACACAAACCATAGAAAAACCCTAAACCTAAAAAATCATAAACCTAACAAACCTAAACCCTAAACCATAGAAAAACCCTAAACCTAAACATTAAACCCTACACCCTAAATGATCCAAAAAAAATCTAGGTGACCATAAATGTTAAACTCAAACCCTAAGAAACCCTAACCCTAAACCTTAGGGATAAACACCCAACCCTAAGCCTTATGAAACTATAAGAATCCCTAAGAAGCCCTAAATCCTAAGAAAAGCTAAACACTAAAACCTTTAAAACCTAAACACTAAAAATACACCCTAAATGACCCAAAAAAAAACCTAGGAGACCTTAAATGTTAAACTCAAATCCTAAGAAACTTAAATCTAAACCTTAGGGATAAACCCCCAACCATAAGCCTTTTAAAACTCTAAGAAGCCCTAAACCCTAAGAAATCCTAAATCCTAAGAAAAGCTAAACACTAAAAACCTTTAAAACCTGAAAACTAAAAATCCAGAAAACAAACCTTAAAAACCCTAAAAAAAATCCTTAATCTAAAACCCCAAGTCCTAAACCCTTATATCTCATATATCATAAAAACAATAATGATCCTAAAAAATCTTTAAAATCCTAAAAGAAAAAAACTCTTGACCGATTTTTTTTATAGAAAAACTTAAGCTCTAAACCCTAACTTAATAACCCTTAACCAAATACCTAAACTATTCTTAATCATGTTCAAATTATATAATTGTTCAATATGCTCTATTCAGTTATATATATTTGTTCAGCTTTATCATGTCATGCATGCTCAAAATCTTTCAACTACTGATACACACTCTATACTACATCTTCTCTTGATGTAGGTTCAGGTCCTTAGTATTCAGAACACGCGGAGATCGATTCCTTATTCGTATTCAGCAATATAAGTGGTGAGTCCTCTTTTTTCGAGGACGATTTACATGTTTTATATTCAGTCTTTCATTTTAGTTTCAGTTTTGCTAGAGTTAGCTAGGGACATGTCCCAGCATCTCTAGTCAGTTAGAGGCTTTTATTCATACATTGTTTTTCACTACCCGAGGTTATCCAGTTGACGTAACAGGAGACCTAGGATCACGAGTGACCCAAGCTAACCTTGAGTTGGCATATCATGAGCATATTAGATCAGCACCTTTAAAAGCCTAAACCTAAGAAATTTAAAATCCCTAAGAAACCCTAAAGCCTAAGATACACTAAACCCTAAACCTTAGGGTAACCCCAAGACTTACACTACAACAAATTTGATTTTCAGTTACGAATAATTTTGTCACCTAAAGCACATATTTCGTCACCAAAAAACTTCCGTGATGAAAAAAAAAATCGTCAAGCATTCGTCCCTAAATTGTATGTCACGAAATGTATACAGGCACAACTTTAGTGATTCGTCACTAATTATAGTTCTATTTACTACGAAAATATTTTTCGTCCCCAAATGTATAGTATCTATGACAAACTTGTTCATCATAGAAATTATTTTTTTTTGTAGACAATGGTAGCTTTTCGTCACTAAAAAGGTCATTAATGCCGACGAAATTGATGCGTCACTTATTGTATTATATAATTAGTGACGACGTCATTTGTCTCTAAATTTAAATGTATTTCGTCATTGAACAAACATTATTCCGTCACAAAAAACTGCCCTTTACAGTCAAATTCTCTTTTTGTCCCTAAATGTATAAATTAGTGACAACTTTAATTTTTTTATAATTTTGTAGTTAAAAATAATTAGGTCGTCACTAAAAATATTTCTTTTACTCACAAAACAAAATTGTCACTATAGAATGTCATAACTAGAGACGATCATAATTGTCATAAAATACAAAGTCAATTCGTAATAAGTAGGCTATTTTGGGACAAAAAATATTCTTGTCACCAAATGTTACACTTTTATGATGAAAACATGACCGTCTTAAAAAATATTATAGAGTCGTCGCTAAAAGTTATGCTTTTAAGGACAAAATGTTTTGTCATTAGTCATTCGTACTAATACTATTTTCCATTTGTATTTAACTAGGTTTTGTAAATTTGATAATTTATAGAAAATTTATATTTTTTAAATAATACATTAATATCTTAAAATTCATAACCTAGTTTGTTCCATAATAATAAATATACAATTTTTAAAATAAAAAACATACTAAAGAAAGAAAGATAATAATAATAATAATAATAATAATAATAAGTTGCACACTGTTATATAGTACTAATGAAGAACAAATAGAAAATGAGATCGAAATGATATTCACTACATACTCCTAGAAGAAAAACTAATATTATGTAACGTTTATCCAACTTTAAAGTATAACTAAGATATGCTAAACATTAACAAAACAAAGATAAAAATATAGAGGCAGCTTCAAGAGATATCATTGCAAAAGCACTTCTCTCGCACCTAATCTTGATTTCCACCTTCCACAACCTATGTAAAATAGAGAAAGAAAATCTAAGATGTTATTTCATACTTGATGATATCATGATACGGACAAACTATAAAGTTATGAGGTTATTAAATGTACCTTAATGGATAACTTGATAAGAATCAATGATCGTCACTAACTCATGAAAAGGAAACAAAGTTAGGTGCTAGAAATCTATAAATTGGATTCATTTCATGGATAAAACATCTGCTACCAGTCCTTTCACATATTTTAATGAAGTTAAAGGTGTATTCCAGTTCGACAAAAGGAAAATGCCAAGAATAAGACCAAGATACGACAAAACTAAATTCTAACCTTGATCAGGATAAGCTCATGAAATGTTGCAGCTGTTTCATAATATCATCTTGACGTGCCGATAGAGTATCTAATTGTGAAGTTAATGTTTCTATCTGAGACTGCTGATTTTCTACAACAACTTCAGCTGCATCCAATCGTTTCTGCAAACCAAGTTGGACACTAGCAGCTTCCTCCTTCGTCTTTCGAAGGGAGTCTTCTAACTCTGATGTTCTCCTTTGTGTTGCTCGATTAGTATTAGGTTTTGGACCATAACAGAGACCTTTTATGTACCCCGACTTTTTGTCGAGTATAGCATCCACAATTTCATCAATAGTCATGGAAGACTCTCCCGAAGTATATAGAGCTTTCAAATCAATCATGTTGTTCTAGAAAACATATAATCCAAATTATTTAAACTTATTATAATAACAAATAAATCATTTTGAATGCGACTGGAATATTTGCTTCTCACATAGTTAGTCTCAGCTTCTTCAGATGCCCAGCCTTTTTCATTTGAGTAATGTGTATTTTTGTAGAACTCAATTCTATCAGGTTCGATCCCTTCAGATGTTGTGTCACCCTACAAAATAAATTTAAAAACTTATTGTATAGTAAGCATGGGCAAACAACAATGAGAGATGTTCATGAATGAGCATGAGCATGCTGAGATGGTCGATGCAGCTGAGGATGCAGAACATCATGAAGTTGCTAAAGAAAGACTTAAGAGGAAGGAATTCGAAAATTTTATTGGTGCTTGGACAAGGATGCTGTTGGACCCCAACACTAATCCATTGATTGATGATAAAGGAAGATATAAAACTCAATTAGTGGGGGAGGGAGAGAAAGGAAAGGAAAAAATGTAGGAAGAGCAACAGTGGTCTAAACCTGTAGGGAAATCTGCTAGGAAAGTGGCTCAACGGAATCTGCAGGAAATGGGTACTTCTAATGGTTTTGAAACACTAGAATATTATGGCCAAGTGGGGAGGAATGAGGCAGGTCAAGAGGATGAACTCAACAGACTGGTTGAGGGCATAACATATAACCATCCTACATGAAGTGCATTGCATGGAATGTGAGGGGGTTGAATAAAGTGCACAAGCAGGTTGAGTTTAGGAATTTTTGCAGAAGGAATAAAGCAACTATTCTAGTAATGCTGGAGCATAAAATAAAGGAGGGAAAGGCAGGAAAGATAATTCAGAAAATGGTTGGAAAATGGGAATGGGTGGATAATTATAATACTGATCCTAGAGGAAGGATATGGATTCTATGGGATCCAAATAAAGTGAAGTTTAGAGTGGATGTAGTTCACAAGCAATTCATCCATGGGTATGTCACGACTCAAAGCTCAAGGTTCTATCTAACAGGAGTGTATGGTATGCATACCATTGCTGATAGGAAACATTTATGGACTGGCTTGACACAAGTTACAAATGCAGTTATAAAGCCTCTAGTAATCATGGGTGATTTCAATTCTATTCTACATGGGGATAATAGATTTGGTGGCAATGCTGTGATGGATGGGGAGGTGCAGGACTTCAAAAAGTTTATGGAGACAGCTAGCATGATTGGAATGAAGTGTTTGGGTAGGAGATATACTTGGACTAATGGGCACATTCATAGAAAAATAAATTGGATCCTAACAAATGTTACTTGGGTACATAAATGGGAGCACATTCAAGGACTCATTATGGAGCCACTGTTTTCAAATCATTGTGCTGTGAGCTTTCCCTTAGGGGATCGACAGAATAGTGGGCAAAAATCTTTCAAATTTTTTAATCACATAGCTGAGCACTCTGATTTCATTGGTGTTGTGAGGAAGGGATGGAGGGGTATGACATATCCTACAATGAGAGGTGTATGGCAGAACTTGAAGAAGGTAAAGGTGCTGATTCAGAAATTAAATACTAAGGAGTTTAAGGGGGTGACTGAGAGGGTAAATAAGAAACGAAAACAACTAATCAATTTGCGATCACAGCATGTTATCATCAAACAAATCATACATGAAGTGTTCCAAAGAGCTAGTAGGTTACCTGTGTCAGAAAATTAAATGAGAAAACTGGATTACTACCCAGTGTGATGATTTGGATTTGTTAAATAGATGTTAAGAGGGATAGGGGAATATGAGGGATGCTTTTGACATGGAGTGATACCACTCAATGCAGGTCCTAAGTTTGGTTTTTATTTTTGTATTGGTTCTTTTTTGAGTTGTAAATTGCACTTGGTAAATAAAATACTTTACTTGCCAAAAAAAAAAAAAGAGAAGTTGAAGCATTAGTAAAAAAAATATTGTTTAACTTACCATTTCAGCACGAGCAGCTACAAATGCTTTTGACCCCATAAAATGGCTATATTTAAGTTTAGATCGATTGACCTTGTTTACTTGACATCGTTTCTACCATGAAAATAGAAATATAAGTAGATCAAATAACACTTAAACAAATAAAGTATATATATATATATATATATATATATATATATATATATATATATATATATATTTGAATATAGATCACCTTATGCTCTAGATTCGACCACATATCACAAAGCCTATTCCAATTTTCCGGGGTTAGTTCTGGCACTTCAATTTTACGAGCAACTTCTTCGGAGAGTGCACTTTCAAACATCATTTTCAATTTATAGCACCACTGCCGACTTCTATTTTGAGAATATCCTCACAACTATCTTTGACGTAATGCTCGTCTAAGTTAATTTCAAACTTCTCCTAAAAAGAGGTTTTAAACAAAACACACATAAAAATCAAAATCCTTATAACATATAAGAAGATGAAACACTTACTTATTACAATTTAAGAAAAATAACAAAAATAGATATCTTACATGACATCTAATAAGCGCAACATCTTTTTCCTCTACAGTGAGTTCCTTCCACTTATTTGGAAGCGCAAGAAAATTTCGTGCAATTATCCCCAATTCATTTGAGAGTTTTGCTGATTGAACCGCCTTAACAGGTCTTCCTTTTCCAGCTGGGATCTCTATCACCATCTTTTTCCCTAAAGCCCTCTTCATTTTTTCAAGACCTTTTCCCCTTGTTTTTCCTCGACCCCTCTTAAATCTTGCCGTATCATCTGATTAAGAAAAGGTTAGTTTGAAATAATATCTTAATTGTAATATACTTGTGTATACATTTTAGTATTTCTAGATTCAATTAAGAATATTATGATTAAAGTTTTACATAACTAAAAGCTTTAGTTGTTTAAGTTTTGGCTTCAAACATGAAAAGTAACTAATAGCTATGTGTTGATTTATACAAGAATTTGTATTACCTGTCGCAATAGCAGGAGTACATTTATTTGACTCATCGGCAGATTGAGAAGATGAAACAGTTTGTCCAGTAAGTGTTTTTTGCTTATAGACACGTCCTCCTGGAGCCATGACGTTTCTTATATCCCTGCAAAATATCATGGCATATGCACAACAAATGATAATTATGAACATTTTGTGTTTTGATATATCTCTCTATTACACAGGGCTGGAGATTTTACATTCAACTGAGATTTACAGGCAGTTGTGAGAAGTGTCTGCAACATGAAGATATGAGAAATTTCTACAACGTTAATAATACCACTGTTCTGGTCAATCACAGTTTTTATGAGGATCCTGCTCATGGTAATTCTTATAATAACAGAAATTACCAACTCTCATTCCAAACAAAGTGATTGTGTTGGTGAGTTTAGTGTCTCCTTCATCGGAACAAACAAACACTCTGAGATAACCCTATGCAGCAGAGAGCTAAGTCTTATGAATGGTATCTGGGATGATTCTCACTGGTTTATTGTATAATTTAGATAGGGACAAACAAAGAATATATGATTCCTATTCCCTATATATGACTTCTGAAGAAAGAAAATATAAAGACAAGGATCAGAATGAAGTATAGTTTCCCATTTGATGCTTTATACTCTTCTCACAGCCAACTCCTTCCATATGACAGTGAATAGTTATTTCACAGCAAAAGAGATCATACCAACTACATGAGGCAAACATAGATGCTAAAATAGCAGTTTATGTATTGGAAGTAGCACTCTTCTTCTTGCAGAACAGAGTCAAAGTAACTTATAATATTAGGGACAACTAGAAAGGAAGAAAAGTCAATCAAAAAAACAGAATAAGAGACTTAGATCAACAAGTTACCCTTCAATCCCACTGTCTCGATTGAATTTCTCAGCCAATATCCCATATATTTCCATTAGATTCTCGTCGTAACAAAGCGCCTATGCCATGCCTGCAAAATATCATGGCATAGGTGCTTTGTTACGACGAGAATCTAATGGAAATATATGAGATATTGGCTAAGAAATTCATGAGGCAGATCAATGGAGATGGAGAAACAAAAGGATGGAGAGAACTGATCGTTCAACTTTTCTCAAGAGCTACTCTATATGTAATGACTTTGAAGATTGTCCAAAGAGTTCTTTGTAAAATTAAAATCTTATACTCTACAAAAGAATAACTACATCGAATCAAGTTTAGTGCAGACCTCTAAAATCTGAAATAAAAAAACTAAGAAGTGATCATGTAGAACTAAACTAGTGATTGCTTAGATGCACAAAGAAACGTGAGCAACATAGAATTTAACAACTAATTGACATAACAAAATACAAAATCTTACAGCACATCAACTGATTTCATTAAGCTTAAATCGTTACAAAGAAATATAGTGCTGAAAAGTCAAAGGGAAGAACGAATTTCAGTCTTCTTGTTCTCTGTTTTTTCAGAGGAATCATTCATACCTGGTACGTTTCTTCAAGCTCGGAAATGTAACTTCAGTCAGGAGTTCGCTTTTCATTTGTCACATATGTATATATATACATTCTTCTAAAATCAATTTTGGAGCCAAAAAATTCAGAAATTAAGCGCCAAAACGCAGTTCTTTTTTGCATTTTTTATCCCAAAGATCGATGTTTCTGTTTTGGTGGAATCAAAAAAGAAATTTTAAGAGTTGGGGCGGTAATCCCAAAAACTTGGGAAGTGGAAAGGTTGAGAAGTGGTAGGAGTGTTAAGTTATGTTTTCTTCTGAAGGAAGTTAAGCTATTTATCTTAAAAGCTTATTTGGAATATATATATATATAAAAAGAGGAGAAAAAAGAAAAGAAAAAAAATAAATTCTCACACCTACTTATGTTTAAAGATAAATTTAGAAGCAATTACAAGGTTGTAAATCTGTACGCTATAAGATGTAAAATAATTTTATAGTTGAAATCTGTGGAATTTCAGTGTGTGATCATCCCGTCATTATTGGCATGATTGGAATATCTTAAAATATATTCCAATTAGTACGATATTTGACATTCCACGTGTTTTTTTTTAAAAATAAAATATATTAACATTTTAAAAATAAATTTAACTATCTTGCCATTATTATAAAAACAATTCTTTATAAAGAATTACTTTATAGAAGTTTAAAATAACATATTGTAATATTTACATGCCACATTGATCCAAATTAAAATCCTATAGCAATATTATACCAAATTAAAATGGTATGGTACAATGTTCCTCTATTCTTTTTCGGTACTATAATTCCATAATGTTTGGTTTGGGGAATTTTCAATTAGCAATTCAAGCTGTTAAAAAAACTGTCTTTTTGTATTGTATCATTCACGTCTAAAAACTTGTTCTTTGATGTTAGTATTGTGGGATAAGGCACAAGTACCTCCTACACTATATGACCGAAATATCAGAGACACACCTTAACTAAATTAAGGTCCTATTACCCCCCTCGAATCCATTTTGTAATTTTGTACGCCTTTTTAGCCTATGTGGCCTCCAATCACCACCCACGTGCCTCTACTAAGTGGAGTCAGGGAGAGTTCCACGTAAGACAAAAGGTGTACAATTAAAAATATATTTTGTGAGAGGAGGTATTTTCACACGATATGGGCGCAAGGCGCCATTTTGGGCATGAATAGCTGAAGTCGGGTCAAGTTTTGAAAAAGAGAATTTTGTCCAATGATATGTATACTCCCTAAGATAAATGTCAATATTTGGAGTGTTACACTAACTTTTTGTGGTAGAAACACGCGAGGAGTGACTTATTGAATGTACTTTCACTACTATATTTGTTATTGAGACTTGCGATCAACTTCAATCCACTCTCAATTAAATCTATCAAACAAAATACTCATTTAGCGATTAAGACTTTTGAACCAACTAAAATTAACTAAATCATAATACATGTATTTTAATTTTGGCACAAGCTAAACTTCAAATTCCTCATATTCAACTACAAAGAAGTATTTTTATGACAAGAATGAGATCAAACCACGACCACTTGACAATCTTACGCGACAATTACTAAATATTTGGAAGAAAACTTATTCTTACAACTCCACTAATTACATGATTTATTCTTACAATAGACATAACTCTTTCATAGAGACAATAATAGAAATAAACGTAAAGGGACGAAGATCATCTGTTTCACGGCAGTAACGGGGTGCAGGAGTTGGATCTTTAAATCGATGGATTCTGAACTCGAACTCAACTCGGACGGAAAAAGAATAACAGATCAGACAAAAATATAATTTTCTATATATATATAAAATATATAGTCAAGTGAATAAAGTTTATAAGAAATAAAATTTAGGGGAACAAAAAGAAAAGTCATTAGATGAGTCAAATATATAAATGATTCATTACTTTTTATTGATAAATGAGCTAAAGTTGATAAGTTTTTTGCATTCTGATTTCAAAACAACCCAACATCTACTCTCATTATTTCTCATCCAAAACAAAAGATACCCATCTTTCCCATCTGTTTAGCTCTCACGATTCTCCTATTCAGTAGTTGTGGGACTTGTCACCGATCTTTTTGCTCATACCTCCACCTCGCTAGTATATATTCAGGTAAGGTTCTATGTTTCTTCTCTCTCTTGTTTGCTATCAGAACCATCCCATATCCCCTTCAGGCTTCAAGCCCATATTTATGCAAAGTTACATGAATTATGTGCTTTATTAGTGACACAGTTTGTGAGTCCCTATGAATAGGGATTATTGTGAATGTTATTCTGAAATATAAACTAAAGTTCTAAACTTTTCAGAAGGGTTGAACACCCGTTCATTGCTGCCAAAACAAAGCTTATATTAGGATGCCTACAACATGTTCGACAGATTGTCTGAGAGGCGATTTTGTTCACTAGTGAAGTCTGATTTACCGAGTGATATTAGGAGTTGATTGGGCGTGAGTTTTAGGTAGTCAAGTAGGTTTTATACTACTTGGTCATATAGCTCAAGCATCAGCAGTTGCTAGGCTTAACAACAGTTTGATTGTTGTGGCATCTATTGTGTTTTCGAAAGACCTGCGAAGAGCTTAAAATTAATTTTACCTTGTGAAGTCAGTTTTTTATAGTATTTAATTATTATTTGGTTATATGTTTGTGCAGTTTATCATGGATAAGGGATGGATGCATGAACCAAAGTTCTCTAAATGATATGTAGAGGGTGTCCAATCTTTTATGAAACTTATCCGAACTCGCTTTGATCGAAATACTAAAATTCGATGCCCCTGCCAAGATTGTTTAAATAGAAATTTTCAAACACAAGATGTAGTATATGATGACTTGTTGTTGAAAGGAATTATGAAAGATTACGTGCAATGGATATACCATGGAGAACAATCACAAATGAGAGATAATGATGAAGCAATTGACAACGAAGATGAAAATGAGGAATGGATAAATGAAGAAAATGTCAGCCATAATGAAATACATGACATGTTAGAAGAAATCGGTGGAAAATCACAAGCCAATCAGGAGACAACATCCAGTAACAATGGATGTGATAATTTGAGCGAGAGCGAAGCAAAGAAGTTTGAGAAATTGTTGAAAGAAGCTGAATGTGAATTGTACCCGGGATGCAAAAAATTCTCGAAGCTTTCATTTGTTGTGAAATTGCTCCACTTGAAAGTGTACAATCAGTGGAGCAACAATGATAGCATCCAAGGAAGCTCTACTCCATTGAAGGACAAGGATGACGCTTTAGAAACTCCAAGGAGGCCCATAACAAGATCTCAAACCAAGGAGTTCAATGATAAGCTCAATGGGCTTCAATCGCTGATCCAAAGGTTTCTTATTGGGGAAGAAGAGCTCCAGCCCAAGGGAGAGGAATTGTCCAAATGCTACAATTATTTGGTGGCCCAAATTCAAGCCCAAGATGAGGAATTTTAAGGTCCAATTTCGTGCAAAAAAGGTCAAGAAGAGTCCAAGAATCAGCCACAACAAGAGTTGCTTTCTGCCCAAGTTTTGAGAGAAGACTAGTCAAACTTTCCAAGATTGTCAAGATTCTTTTCCTAGTTGGGATTTACCTTATTTATTTATTTATATATAGGTTATTAATATTTTCCTTAGTCTATTTATGGTCTCCTAAGTACCATTTAATGCTTTCCTAGAAGTACTAAATTTGTTCCTAGTTAGGTTACTTTATTTCCTTTCTAGAGTAGGATTCCTTGTAATTGTTTTTTTAGGGTTGGGCTTCTTGGACGTTTTTCCCTTCTCCTATATATAGGAGTCCTTTTTCATTCATTAAAGACAATTTAGATTGATATTAAGAATATTTGAGAGAGTTCTTTGAACCTTTGTGACTTGTTCTTTGAGAATTTATCTTTAAACCTTTACTAGTTTCATAGTTTAAGGTATAAAGTAACTTCTTCTTGTGATATCTTTGGTTTCTTTTTGGTATTCTTTAGAAGGTGATTAGTTTCTACATACTAATTATTGTCTTTAGTTACTCATAAAGCGGTCAAGATCCGAATCTATCGTTTTGATTCGTTTTCTCAAGTAAAGGCGTTAGATTTCTTCCATAAATCTATACGTTGTTACTTGGATCTTTTCAAGGCCTTAGAACATCTAATCTTTGGAAATTCGTGGATCTTTCCTTCGAATTTCCCATATCTTTATTTAGTTTTTTTTGTTTCTTTTCTTTGTGCTTCCGCATTCTAATATTTAATTCTCTATTTGTGATCTCCCTTAACCTTGTTGTTATCAAGTGGTATCAGAGCGGTTCTATCAAGATTCCGTTCTTGATAAATCTTGGGATTTCTTCTTAGAGCAAAAAAAAAAAAAAAAAAAAAATAGCGTGAACAGTAGCGTCGTGAAAAAAAAAATTATTACAGTTGCGTGAACAGAAAAAAAAAAAAAAAAAAGTTATAACTTGCTCTCTAAGAAATCTGATTACTTGTCCTCCAAGAAATTTGATTACTTGATACCCAAGAAAGCTTATTACTTGCTATTCAAGAAATCTTATTACTTGCTCTCCAAGTAAACTTATTACTTGCTCTCCAAGTTTTGCATTAATTTGTTTCCAAGCAAGAAGGTAGCAAGAAGAGGGGATTCTAGACCTTTAAGAATAAGAGGAATTTTTTTTTCTTGTTCTTATAATTCTAAAATAAGTTCCTTTTTATTCGTGTTTTGTTTCAACTAAATCCTACTTGTTCTAGGACTAGTTCTTTACTTTCTTTTGTACCCCAAGATTCCATACTTTATTACTACGAACTTGATACACGTTTTGGTTTAATTATAAATCTACAAAGTATTCTTGTTCAAAGGTGATTTTGAGAGGAAAAAGGCAAGTGTGGGTGAGTTTAAAAGAGGGTAAAAGCCATATTAAAAGTGTGATACTTGATCATTTATTCTTTTTTTTTAGATGTCTAATTCAGGTGGTGATGAGGAAAGGGCTCGTTTAGAAGCCGAGGTCAAAGGAAGGAACGACTTCACCCTTCAAGCTATGCACCAACAATTTGAGAGATGGACCCTTCAATTTCAAGAGATGAGGGATATGATTATCGAGCAGAATGACACCATAGCTGCAATTAGGAGGGAGAATAATGTTGTACCCCCAAATAATGTTAGACCCCAAGTTAGAAGGAATGTACCCTATATCCCTTTTGTAAATCCTGAATATGATAATGATGATTTTGATGTTGAATTTAATCTAGAAAGAAGAGATAGGAGGGGACAAAGAGGTAGAGTAGAAGATGATAATATAAATAGTATAAAGATGAAGATGCCATCTTTCAAGGGGACAAGGGATCCAGACTTGTACCTTGATTGGGAGAGACGAGTTGAAGCCATCTTTGATTGCCATAACTACTCTGAGGGTAAGAAAGTTAAACTTGCTGTTGTTGAGTTTTCTGATTATGCTGCTTCTTGGTGGAAAAAGCTTGCTAGGGACAGATTGCAAGAGGAGTTACCACATATTGCTACGTGGGCAGAGATGAAGAGGGTAATGAGGAAGCGATTTATTCCATCATACTTCCAAAGAGATCTACAATCTCGCCTTCAACGCTTGAAGCAAGGCTCCATGTCGGTGGATGAGTACTTCAAAAGCATGGATATGGCTATGATCCAAGCTAACTGCATGGAGGAAGAAGAGGCTACAATAGCTAGATTTTTAAATGGTTTAAATACAGAAATAGCTAATGTAGTAGAGATACAACAATATGTAACTTTAGATGAGTTAGTTGATTTGTCTGTAAAAGTTGAAAAACAAATTGAGAAAAAGCAGCAAAATAACTCATGGAGAAGTCGACCAAACACTATCTCTAAGAAGCCATGGTCAACTCAAGAGGGGAAAGCTCCTTCCAAACCTCAAGATGATAGAGGTAAAGGTAAGGTTGAGGAGGGAGGTAAAACCTTTAATCCTAAATCTTCTAAACCTTCAAGTTCTATTCAATGTCACAAATGTCATGGAAGGGGGCATATGATGCATGAATGTCCAAGTAGAAGAAACATCCTACTTAGAGAGAATGGAGAATATGAGAGTGAAAAAAGTGAGGGGGAAGAAGAAGAGGGAGAAGGTGTAAGTGAGGAAGATGATTTGGAACTGCCTAATGATGGTATAATTGGGGTGGTTAGGAGAATTATGACTATCAATTTGGGTAGTGTTGATGAAGGGCAGAGAGAGAATTTGTTTCATACTAGGTGTGGGATAAAAGGGAAGACTTATTCTATGATTATTGATGGGGGAAGTTGTGCAAATGTGGTGAGTTCATACTTGGTGGATAAACTAGGAATTGCATGCATGAAGCGCTCTACCCCATATAGGCTCCAATGGTTGAATGATTGTGGAGAAGTAAAAGTAAACAAACAATGCATGATTTCATTCAATGTTGGTAGGTATGAAGATGAGATTCTTTGTGATGTAGTTCCAATGCAAGCATGTCATGTTTTACTTGGCCGACCTTGGCAGTATGATAGGGATACTACTCATCATGGGAGAAAGAATAGGTATAGTCTTCTGCATAATGGTAAGAAGTATACTCTTGCACCATTATCTCCTTCTCAAGTGTTTGAAGATCAAAAACGATTGAGGGAAACAATGGGAAAACAAAAGGGAGAGGTAAAAAGTGAGCTTGAGGGAAAAGAAAAGGGCCAAGAGATAGAAAAAAAGAGAGATGGCCGAGAGAAAGAGAGAGAGGGCAGCGATCTAAGTAAAGAGGTAAAAGAGGGTGTGAGTAAAAAAATAAAATGTTTTGGTGAGAGGAAAGAGGCTAAGGAAAAGAAAAATGAGAGCCTTTATATAAAAGCCAAAGAGTGTTTGAATGCTAGGAGAGAGGGACTGCCCATAATACTACTTACTTACAAAGAAATATTGATTAATTTTGAACAACTAACTCCTTCTTTGCCAAATAGTGTTTCTTCTCTTTCGCAGAATTTTGAAGATGTTTTTCCTGATGACACTCCAAAGGGATTGCCACCTTTGAGAGGGATTGAGCACCAAATAGACTTTGTGCCTGGGTCTCAACTTCCTAATAGGCCTGCCTATAGGAGCAATCCTGAAGAGACCAAAGAATTACAACGGCAAGTTGAAGAATTGCTTGTAAAGGGATTTGTTCGAGAGAGTATGAGCCCATGCTCTGTTCCAGTCCTATTGGTCCCCAAAAAGGATGGAACATGGAGGATGTGTGTAGATTGTCGAGCCATCAACAAGATAACGGTAAAGTATCGCCATCCTATCCCTCGTCTTGATGACATGTTGGACCAACTGTATGGTTCCAAAATCTTTTCTAAAATTGATCTAAAGAGTGGTTACCATCAGATTCGTATGAATCCTGGAGATGAATGGAAAACTGCTTTTAAGACCAAATATGGACTTTATGAGTGGTTAGTTATGCCCTTTGGCTTGACTAATGCACCAAGCACTTTTATGAGACTAATGAATCATGTTTTTAAAGATTTCCATGGAAATTTATTGTGGTGTATTTTGATGACATCTTGATCTTTTCTCAAAATCTGGATGAACACCTAGAGCACTTAAAACAAGTTTTTGAAGTTCTTAGAAATCAGCGCTTATTTGCTAATCTCAAAAAGTGTACTTTCTGTGTGGATCGTGTGGTTTTCTTAGGTTTTGTGGTCAGTTCTAAGGGAGTTGAAGTAGATGATGAGAAAATCAAGGCAATAAAAGAATGGCCTAAACCTAATAGTGTAACTGAAGTTAGGAGTTTTCATGGACTTGCTAGTTTTTATAGGAGGTTTGTGCGAGACTTTAGCACCATTGCTGCTCCTTTAATTGAAGTTATTAAAAAAGATAAGGTTTTTACATGGGGAAAGGAACAAGATGATGCATTTAACTTGCTGAAGGATAAATTGTGTTCTGCGCCTCTTTTGCAATTGCCTGATTTTGCTAAGTCTTTTGAAGTTGAGTGTGATGCCTCTGGTAAGGGCATAGGTGCAGTTTTGATGCAAGACTCCAAGCCAATTGCCTACTTTAGTGAAAAGCTAAGTGGAGCAACATTGAACTACTCAACTTATGATAAGGAGCTATATGCCTTGGTGAGGGCGTTAGCTACATGGCAGCACTACTTGTGGCCTCGAGAATTTGTGGTCAAGACTGATCATGAGTCATTAAAATACTTGAAGAGCCAAGGTAAACTTAGTCGTAGGCATGCTAAATGGGTAGAGTTTATTGAAACTTTTCCTTATGTAATTGCTTACAAACAAGGAAATGAGAATGTGGTTGCTGATGCACTCTCAAGAAGGTATGTTTTGATCTCTACTCTTACTTCAAAGTTATTGGGTTTTGACCAAATCAAGTTCCTCTATGCTAATGATTCTGATTTTGGTGAGATTTTTGCTGAATGTAAGTTAGGTCCTTTTGAGAAATTTAATCTTCAAGATGAATTTCTATTCAAGGAAAATAAATTATGTGTTCCTAACTGCTCGTTGCGTGAACTATTTGTTAGGGAAGCACATTGTGGAGGGCTAATGGGACATTTTGGTGTACCCAAAACACTGGAAATACTTTCTGAACATTTTTATTGGCCTAGCATGAGAAAGGATGTTGAAAAAGTGTGTTCTTATTGTCTTGAATGTAAACAGGCTAAGTCTAGAACATTGCCGCATGGTCTTTATACTCCTTTACCTGTTTCTAATTCCCCTTGGATTGATATTTCTATGGATTTCATATTGGGGCTGCCAAGGACTAAGTATGGTAAGGATAGTATATTTGTGGTAGTAGATAGAATTTCTAAAATGGCTCGTTTTATCCCATGTAAAAAGACTAATGATGCATCTCATGTGGCTGACTTGTTTGTAAAGGAAGTGGTTAAATTGCATGGAATACCTAGAACTATTGTTAGTGATAGGGATGCCAAGTTCTTAAGTCACTTTTGGAGAATTCTTTGGGGAAAGTTGGGAACTAAATTGCTATTTTCTACATCTTGTCACCCACAAACGGACGGGCAAACGGAAGTGGTTAATAGAACTTTAGGGAACATGTTGAGGGCTATTTTGAAAGGAAAGTTGACTTCTTGGGAAGATTACTTACCTATTGTAGAATTTGCTTATAATAGGACCTTCCATTCTTCTACTGGTAAGACTCCTTTTGAAGTTGTATATGGATTCAACCCCCTTACCCCTCTTGATTTATTGCCTTTGCCTACTAATGATTTTGCTAATCTTGATGGTAAGAAGAAGGCTGATATGATGAAGAAAATTCATGAACAAACAAGGCTTGCAATTGAAAAGAAGAACAAGGAAGTTGCATGGCGAAGGAATAAGGGCAGAAAATATGTTGTTTTTAAACCTGGTGACTTGGTTTGGGTGCATATGCGAAAGGAAAGATTTCCTTCCAAAAGAAAGACCAAACTAGATCCTAGAGGAAGTGGGCCATACAAAGTCCTTGAAAGGATTGGAGACAATGCTTATAAACTTGATCTTCCTGGTGAGTTCCAAGTTAGTGCTACTTTTAATGTTTCTGATCTTTCCCATTTTGATGCAGATTTGAATTCGAGGACGAATTCTCTTCAAGAAGAGGGGAATGATAGCATCCAAGGAAGCTCTACTCCATTGAAGGACAAGGATGACGCTTTAGAAACTCCAAGGAGGCCCATAACAAGATCTCAAACCAAGGAGTTCAATGATAAGCTCAATGGGCTTCAATCGCTGATCCAAAGGTTTCTTATTGGGGAAGAAGAGCTCCAGCCCAAGGGAGAGGAATTGTCCAAATGCTACAATTATTTGGTGGCCCAAATTCAAGCCCAAGATGAGGAATTTTAAGGTCCAATTTCGTGCAAAAAAGGTCAAGAAGAGTCCAAGAATCAGCCACAACAAGAGTTGCTTTCTGCCCAAGTTTTGAGAGAAGACTAGTCAAACTTTCCAAGATTGTCAAGATTCTTTTCCTAGTTGGGATTTACCTTATTTATTTATTTATATATAGGTTATTAATATTTTCCTTAGTCTATTTATGGTCTCCTAAGTACCATTTAATGCTTTCCTAGAAGTACTAAATTTGTTCCTAGTTAGGTTACTTTATTTCCTTTCTAGAGTAGGATTCCTTGTAATTGTTTTTTTAGGGTTGGGCTTCTTGGACGTTTTTCCCTTCTCCTATATATAGGAGTCCTTTTTCATTCATTAAAGACAATTTAGATTGATATTAAGAATATTTGAGAGAGTTCTTTGAACCTTTGTGACTTGTTCTTTGAGAATTTATCTTTAAACCTTTACTAGTTTCATAGTTTAAGGTATAAAGTAACTTCTTCTTGTGATATCTTTGGTTTCTTTTTGGTATTCTTTAGAAGGTGATTAGTTTCTACATACTAATTATTGTCTTTAGTTACTCATAAAGCGGTCAAGATCCGAATCTATCGTTTTGATTCGTTTTCTCAAGTAAAGGCGTTAGATTTCTTCCATAAATCTATACGTTGTTACTTGGATCTTTTCAAGGCCTTAGAACATCTAATCTTTGGAAATTCGTGGATCTTTCCTTCGAATTTCCCATATCTTTATTTAGTTTTTTTGTTTCTTTTCTTTGTGCTTCCGCATTCTAATATTTAATTCTCTATTTGTGATCTCCCTTAACCTTGTTGTTATCAAACAAGTCATTTAATATGTTGTTAGAGTTGCTACGAGATGCATTGCCTAATGGCGAGACACTTCCTAAGTCGCATTATGATGCCAAAAACATGCTACAAGGTTTGGGATTAGGATACATTTCGATTCATGCTTGTAAATATGATTGTGTGCTTTATTGGGGTGAATTTAAAGATAGACAAGAATGTCCACAATGTGGTACTTCAAGGTGGAAAATTGAAAAGGGAAAGGGTAAAAAGATTCCTCATAAAGTCTTACGATATTTTCCCTTAAAGCCGAGACTTCAAAGATTATTTATGTCAAAAAAAACAAGCACTGACATGAGGTGGCATAAAGAAACATATCTTGATGAGACGAATGTGTTAAGACATCCAGTTGATTCTGAAGCTTGGAAAGAGTTTGATAAGAATCATACGTGGTTTGCACAAGAACCACGTAATATTAGACTTGGCCTCGCGACTGATGGTTTCAACCCATTTGGGAATATGAGCACAAACTATAGCATGTGGCCTGTAATTTTATTTCCTTATAATCTTCCTCCATGGAAATGCTTTACTGATCCATTTATGATGATGTCACTACTTATTCCTGGTCCTCAAGCACCTGGAAAGGATATTGATGTTTACTTGCGGCCTTTGGTTGATGAATTGAAAGAGTTATGGAGTGATGGTGTAGAGACATTTGATGCTTCCACAGGGGAGTGCTTCAAGATGCATGCTGCTGTTTTATGGACCATAAATGACTTTCCAGCTTATGGTAAGTGTTTATATTTCTTATTGTTCAATATGTCTAAATAATCTCCAGCCTAAAAATTGTTTCCTATTTATTTATTAGCATTTGGACATATTTTTATTCCCATTATTTATATGTTTCTAATCTAGGATACACTTCTTGTTTAAGAAGAGCTACGAACATAAATTTAATAACAGGGGAACACATAACTGTAATAGCTAACATATATTATTTCTTTTGTATTAGCTAATTTATCTGGATGGAGTACTAAAGGATACATGGCATGCCCTACTTGCAATAAGGATGCACTGTCACAAAAGGTATGAAGTAAAATTTGCTACATGGGTCACCGTCGGTATCTTAAACCTAGCCACGCATGGAGAAGAAGCATGAAGTTTGATGGGAAGGTAGAAAAAAGATTGAAACCAAAAGAGCTCTCAGGAGATGATGTCTTACAACAATTGGATCTACTCAATACTTATAGACCAGGAAAACACTCAAATAATAAGAAAAAAAAGCGTCTTCCTATAGAGTTGAATTGGGTGAGGAAAAGTATTTTCTTTGAGTTACCATACTGGAAGAACTTGAAGTTGCGGCATAATTTAGATGTCATGCACATAGAAAAGAACATTTGTGAGAGTATTTTGGGGACATTACTGAATATTGACAGGAAAACTAAAGACACAGAGAAAGCAAGAGAAGATCTTAAGGATATGAACATAAGAAAGGAACTATGGTTGCAACATGATGATTCTAGTTATACAAAGCCATCTGCTTGTTATAACATGTCAGAAAAAGAGAAAAAAGAATTTGGGGAATTTTTGAAATGTGTTAAATTTCCTGATGGTTATGCTTCAAATATCTCAAGGTGTGTAAGTGCAGATGGTGTTAAGTTAGCTAAACTCAAAAGTCATGATTATCATGTTTTGCTACAACGATTGCTACCTATAACTATTCGTGGATTTGGAAATAAAGATGTCTCTTTAGCATTGATTGAGTTAGGTCATTTCTTTCAACGGTTGTGTTGTAAGACATTGAAACGAGATGACTTAGAACAACTTGAAAGGGATATAGTTATTATATCTTTCCACCTGCTTTTTTTGATATTATGGTACATTTGGCTGTACATTTACCACGAGAAGCTATGTATGGGGGACCAGTACAGTATCGTTGGATGTACAAAATTGAGAGATTTTTGTGTAAGCTTAAGCGTTATGTGCGAAACAAGGCGCGACCAGAAGGTTCTATTGCAGAAGGTTATATTATTGATGAATGTTTGACATTTTTCTCTATGTATCTTACTAACATTGAGACTAGATTTAATCGTGAAGATCGAAATGCTGATGGATCTAGCAACAAAGAGGAACATGTTCTGGACATATTTTCTAAAAGTGTTAGACCATTTAAAGGAGAATATGATGCAATACCGAAGAAAGATTTTGATATGGCTCAGTGGTATGTGTTAAATAATTGTGAAGAAGCAGAGCCTTTTCTACAGTAAGTTTTCCTATTTATCTATATTGGTTTTCTGTTATTTTAAATTACTCATAAATTCATTTTTCCTATGTAGGGAACACAAAAATGAGTTGTTAAACCAAGATGTTGTGAATATAGAAGAGAAACATAGAGAACATTTTTCTTTATGGTTCAAAGGGAAAGTAAGTGATTTTTAAAAATGACAATCGTGTTGTGTTTAAGTTTAACTTTTTCTTCTTTACTAATTGAATGTAATAATTTTTCATCATAGATTATGCATTTGTCTAATAAGGAGAATTCAATGTCTATCAAGAAGTTATATCCTTTGGCAATGGGACCTGATGTTCGAGGAAGGAGATATCCTGGTTGTATTGTTAATGGTGTTAGGTACCATATTCAAAGTCGTGATGAATTACGTAAAAGTCAAAATAGTGGCATAGTTGTTGAAGGCTATCATGAAAATGAAGTGATTGACTTTTATGGTATTATAGTTGACATTATTGAGTTAGAGTATATAGAAGGCAATCGAGTTGTTCTATTTAAATGCAAGTGGTTTGATCTTCGTAAAAAAACTGGGATGCAGAACGATAAAAATTTTACCAGTATAAATGTAAATAGATTTTGGTATGAACATGATTCTTTTGTACTAGCTACTCAAGCAAAGCAAGTATTTTATATTTGTGATCCGAAATTAGGAAGAAATTGGCGAATTGTGCAAAAATTTCAAGATAGACATATATATGATGTGCTAGAGATGCAAAATTCAAAGGTGGAAAGTGATGAATTACACACTACTGATGAAGTGTATCAAGATGTGTCAATGGAAAGTAACATGATAGATGTTTCTATTGAGGATATGCCGATCCAATTACATAGAGATGATGTTGATTCAATTACCTTGGATTCAAGTGCATATGAATTGAAGGTTCAAACAGAACATGAAGTTGGTTACAATACCGAAGATTCTGACCTAGAGGACGACAGTATAATTGAGTACATAAGTGATCTTGATAGAACTGAAGGCACTACAAGTATTGATAAAGATGAAGATGGTGACATAGATGATGAAGATGACATTGATTTTTTATGTAACTTCATAGCTGTAGGGGCTTACCTTTCATTGACTACGACTAGTGCGTCTCTCCTTCTTCTTCCAGGTATGTATTCTATTATTCTTGTTCCTCATCATCTCCTTTTTCTTCTTCCTCGCTAGAGTCTGGCTAAAAAAATAATTTCAAACTTTTGCTCGCACTCGTTTGACTGTTTCCTCTGTTTCATTAGACTTCTATTGGAGTTTTCTCTATTTTTTAAATTTTGGGTGTGGTCTGGATTGTTTTCTTTCATTAAGTGTTTTCTTATTTAATACATTAACTTAATTTGGATTGCATTGGATTGTCCTATGGAGGATGTTCCTCTATCTACATAAATCAAGTCACATTTGTGATCTCTAAGAATACCACCAGCCCCAATCTTTCCTGGGTTCTCCAAAGCGCTCCCATGAGTATTTAATTTAACAATGGATGGAAGAGGTTTAAACCAGTTAACTTGAATGACCCTCATGTCTTGTTTACAACTTTCAATTAGAGAAATCAGCTCATTCCTGGACTTCAGGATCAACATTACAGTTTTTGGGCTTTTGAGAATTTATTTCTGAATTCATACCTGCCTGCAAGCGTTGTGAATTTTGCTGCTTAGCATCCTTATGACTCTGAGGTGATCTAGGACTGTAAACATTATTACTATTGCCATCTCTAGAACTGGATATTGGCACGGTGGAATGACTTGATTCTTTGAGCATAGCTAGATTAAAGTGTGCTATTTCCTCTCCAGTTGTTGGAGTCACTCGAATTGCACCAGAAATAACCTGAGAAATAATTTCTTGAATCCAACAACAGTGTTCATTTGGAATCGCTCCCCTGCTCTTCTTATTGTTACTCGATTTCTCATCAACATCAAAAACCTTTCTTATTGATGGAAATTTATTTTTGAAGTTGGTCTCCAAATCTTGAAGTTCTCCTCACAGTTATGTGAGTTGTTGGATCTGGTACAACCAGCATATTTGATGAAGCTGTTCAGTCTTCAAATCAGTATCTTGATGTGGCATTTGCACCATCAAAGGGTATTGAGTAAACTTCCCACTTGCTCTTTTGACATTTAGAAATAGCATAAGGCACACACATGTGCATCAGGGATGACACTTGCATTTGTCATTCATTTAAATACATTTTTTTACTTGCAAACTGTTCTGCAGTAAAAAATTGACTGATGTTATGTTTTTGCCTGACTGACTGAAAATTTCATTCTATTTGCATTTTCAGCAACTGGCAAGGTTTTAGCTTTAGAGCTTCCGAAGAATGGGAATAACAAGTGCACTGTTCTCTATCCTGCTTCAGCAAAAGCCAGCACTGACATCGGTATATTGCTCCATCTCTTTATGTTTCTGTCTCGCCTAATTCTCCTATCAACCTGATTTCATACAGAAATCTCTTTTTCCATGCATTCTCATTCTGATTTTTCTGGTTCTGTAGGGATCTATAGTTTCTGCAGAGGTGCCTTTTTCTATTGTAAACCGTTATTCAAGAAAAAAATTAAAAAGGAAGAACAAAAGAAACATATTAACCCCAAAATTCACAGCCCATTCCCTTTCCTCATGGCCATAATCTGTACAAGAGTCTCATTCATCCGATATTTTGCAACTGTCTCAGCTTGATAGTTTATGTTTAGTATGCAAATTTTCCTCGGAATACAGAAGTACTTTGAGTAGTTTTAAACTGACATATGGCTCCTTTATTTCAGAGCAAGGACATTCTGGGCGGGGATTCGAGGTTACTCGGCTGAACACTTACACAACGGTATGATATTTCTCCATTGCCCAATTGGAGAAGAAAATTCATTTTTACTCACATGAGACCAGTGTGCTTGCAAATTTGGTAACACGCACTTGCCCTGAAAAAGAGGGCCACTTATCATCTTTTCCTGACATATGGTCAAAGTTCAGATAGAGCACCACATCTTGGATCCTTCTCTTGAGATGGAACTAATTAGATTTCATTCTACTGCGTATAACCTTTCCATTTCTTGCAGGCACCAGTCAATCACGTTGATCAATATCTTCTTGAACTAGCACTCTCTGCTCCCGTTGTTGCTGTAGCATCTCCTTCTGCCCTCAGGTACAATGTTCCAAAATATTCATTTTTATAGCAAAAGTAGACAGATGACACGTTGATATCTATTATTGGCATAAGCAAGTGCACTAATTCTATAGCGGATAACTGTAATTCCACCAACATGCTAGAAAATATTAGACAGATGTTTCCGGACATAGTTCATTGAGCCAGTGAACAGGGTATGGTTCATTTAGAGGCTTTATTCTCTTTTTCCTTTCTCATTCCTTTTTCCTTCTGCTGGGTTATTTGACAGGGTATGGGCTAATCTTACTGCATCGAGACAGTGGGACAATGCTGTTGCATATATTGGGGAGACAACAACTTCTGCAGCTAAAAAACATGGGTTCAGAAATATATACTATCCAACAAGTCCTGGTCTTGAAGGGTAACTTGTTGATCTAAGTCTCTTATTCTGTTTTTTTGATTGACTTTTCTTCCTTTCTGGTTGTCCCTAATATTATAAGTTACTTTGACTCTGTTCTGCAAGAAGAAGAGTGCTACTTCCAATACATAAACTGCTATTTTAGCATCTATGTTTGCCTCATGTAGTTGGTATGATCTCTTTTGCTGTGAAGTAACTATTCACTGTCATATGGAAGGAGTTGGCTGTGAGAAGAGTATAAAGCATCAAATGGGAAACTATACTTCATTCTGGTCCTTGTCTTTATATTTTCTTTCTTCAGAAGTCATATATAGGGAATAGGGATCATATATTCTTTGTTTGTCCCTTCTAACCTATGTAGTTTTCTATCTAAATTATACAATAAACCAGTGAGAATCATCCCAGATACCATTCATAAGACTTAGCTCTCTGCTGCATAGGGTTATCTCTTAGAAATTTTAACCTTCCTGTAACCATTCACAATATTATTTGTTCAACTTTTTCAATATTATGGAGCTCAATGTTAAATGAGACACTTCTTTCAAAAGCTCACCTTCAAAACTCTACAGAAGTTCTAAGATACCCATCCTTTTCTATTCTTACCTATTTACCACATTTTTCTTGTGTCTTAATAGTGGCTCATAATTTTCCATAGTACTTTATTGAATTGGTAATTACTACTTCTAATGCTTCGATTTTATCATTACATGTTTGTTTTTTTGCTTCGGTTATTGTACTGTTTGTTGTTGCTACCGATATGGTTACTTCACTATGGCATTTCCTTTCGTCATTGGTTTTGATATGCTTTATTTGAGTAAAGGGTCTATTGGGAGCAGTCTCTCTACCTTCACAAGGTAGTGGTAAGGCTGCGTGCACACCACCCTCCCAGACCCCACTTGTGGGAATACACTCGGTATGTTGTTGGTAATTACTACTACTACTGCTACTATTTTTTAAGGTAATATTTTAGTAAGTAGCTTTCAGTGAAGGATAGCATTGTATTAAGTAGCTTTACAAGAGACTATTATTCTCCTTGCTTGACTCTCTTTGAGAATATTGTGTGTATTAGATAGAATCAATTACATAGATATTATTTATTTGTAGTTATGTCTTTCCTAATTTTGACTAGATGTCTATATAAACACTCAATTGCTCAGGAGAATGATCAAGCAATGCATTCTCAATTCTTTTTCCTTGTATCTCTTTATCACATTCTTGTCTGATAAAGGGCAAGGCGCTACTGCTATTTATCCTCTTTTTCTTATGCCCCTTGTCTTGGCAATCAAAACTCCCATCTGACTAGAAGGTTATATGCTGAGTAAATTGGGTGATGTTGTGACTTGGCAAGTACAAGTTTAATTTGAATATTTGTGTTTCATCTTTCTACAACTATATCAAATAAAAATCAGACTAAATTTAAGTCAAATGTTAGTACTGTAAGTTATTCCATTGAGAAAGCTTAAGCATTTAGGAGCTAGGGTTGAGTGGCTTGGTGAATGATCATGCAGAATGTGGTGGATAATCTTTATTGTCAAGCACCAGATTTTAAGTGTCAGGTTCTTGGCTATTTCCTAACTGCTAATATGAGTACTTGTGATAGAACCCGGTTCTAAATTGGGGCAAAGACCATATGCTGATATGCTCATTGACCCATGGGAGTATTACCTCTCCTGCTGACTCTTTTAGGGATGTAGTGAGATATCTAGGAGGCAGGGACTATATATTGGTTTCCACTTTCTGTTATGTATTTGTCAGTTACGCTTAAATTTGATCTACTTGATGCTATGAGGTCACATGATGCAGGTGGGTAAGCAGTGTTCTGGAAGCATTAGAAGTTAATGAGCAAGTCCAAAAGGTTTGGTGCAATTTTTGTGTTGTTTTAGTGCGAATATGGTGCTGCTTTTTTGGTGCAATTTTGGAGTCTGTTTTTGGAGCTTTTCTCGTGCAGTTTTGGAGCTGTTTTGCTGTTGTTACGGTGATTTTCTGTTGTTGTTTTTGGTGCAGTTCTAGTGCTTTCTGGTGGTGGTGTTGATGCAAGTTTAATGCTGATTCTGGCTATTGTGATGCTGCTGTTTTGGTGTAATTCAAATGTTGTTTTGATACTTTTCTGGTGTAATTTTTGATCTTTTGCTGCTATGTTGGTGCAACCATAGTGTTGTATTAGTGTGAATTTCGTCCAGCTATTTTGGTTCATTGTCAATACTATTTAGGTGCAATTCTAATGCTATTTTGATGAACTTTTGGAGCTATTTTGATGCATTGTTGGTGCTCTGTTGCGGTTTTGGTAAAGGTTTACTAAAATTTTAGTGTTGTTCGTTCTAGTACAACTCTGATGTCTACTTGTCATGTCTCGAGAATGGTGTAGTCACTACAATAATTGACGATTTCTTCTATGTTAGAGGTTATAGAAGACCTGGAAAACATATTTGCTCAAGTAGTAGAGGCTTTTCATTCATATTATTTTTTGTTAATATTATTTACCCAGAAAATATTTTTGTTCCTTATTTATTAGTGTTGTTAATCTATTTTAAATATTCATTATGAGATGTCTTTAATAACATGCATCTCTTTTGTCAAGTGGCTGACATTGATTTTATTTTTGTCAAAAAATTGTTATACATGTCTGCAATGAACACAAAAAATTGTTATACATGTCTACATAAATACAGAAAATTTACCTTATATATACCGTGTAATTTTTTACCGAGGGGGTTCAGGTGAACCCCTTGGAACCCATATGGGTCCGGCCCTGCTGGTGAACTCTCTCACTACCCTATAGATCTACACTCGAGCGTAGCCAAATGTTATTTTTATATTTAAATTTTAAAAAATCGTGATAAATGGTTAAATTATTCAACTACAAAATTTAAATTGTCACTATTTAACCATTGTATATTTTGTGACAAAATTATGTTGTCAATAAGTTGCAGGTTAATTAGAGACAATAAAATAATCGTCACTAATTGCTTATATTATTAGAGACGAAAACTAAGGTCACTATTAAATATATAATTTTGTGGCTAAAAGCTTACAACATTCAACTACGAACTCTATTTTGTCGCTATTGCAACAACTTATATTTTGTGATGAAATTTTTTCGTGTCCAAAATTGTAACTAATTTTATGACAAATAACATTTTGTCACAAATTGGATACATTATTAGCAACAAAATAATGTGTCATTGATGAATTAAAATTTGTCACTAGTTGTACTTAATAAATGGCGCCAAATTATTTTTTGGTGGGAAACTTTACTGGACAAAACTTTGCTACGAAATTGTACATTTCGTCACTAAAAGTATGTTGCACATACATTTAAATACGAAATGTATTTTTTGTCATAAAAGGTGAATAATTAGTGACGAATTTTATATCGTAACTAATAATTTCGTAGCTAAATATCACATTTGTTGTAGTGTTATAAAACACCAACAAACCCTCAAGCCTAAAAACACCTTTAAAAAACACTAAACCTAAAAACCTCCTTATAATCCCTAATCCCTAAAAACTCTAAATTTGAAACCCTTAGCCGTAAGAACCCATAAACAGTAAAAAATCATAACAATCTCGAAAGCCCCTTTTAAAATCCTAAACCTAAAAAATTCAACAAAAACTTAAGCCTTAAACCTTAAAAACCCTTAAATAAAAACTTAGACCTTATATCCAAAGTAATTTTAAACCGTTCCGCCTAAACCTTTGGGCTAAACCCTAAGAAACCCTAAACTTTATGAATTAAAAGAAACCCTAAAAAACTTTTAAAAGCCTAAACTTTTAAAAACCCAAAACCCTAAAAACCCTATAAATCCCCTAAGATCGAAGAACCCCTTAATCGTTAAAAAACATAGAAATCCTAAACACCTTAAAACCCTATACTTAAATATTCCTCTAAACCTAAAAACCCTAAGAAAATTCGTTAATCTAAAACCCCAAGTCCTAAGCCCTTAGAGCTCATATATCGGAAATACAATAATGATCTTAAAATTCTTTAACAATCCTAGATTGAAAAAACCTCTTGACCGAATTTTTATTAGAAAAAATTAAGCTCTAAACCCTAACCTAAAAACCCTTAACCAAATACCTAAACACTTCTTAATCATGTTCAGATTATATCGTTGTTCAATATGCTCTATTCAGTTATATATATTTGTTCAGATTTATCATGTCATGCATGCTCAGAATCTTTCAACTACTGATACATAGTCTACGCTACATCTTCTCTTGATGTAGGTTCAGGTCCTTATCATTCAGCTCACGCGGTAATCGGTTAACGATCTATATTCAGCAATATAAGTGGTGAGCCCTCGTTTTTCGAGGATCATTTACATGCTTTATATTCAGTCTTTCTTTTTAGTTTCAGTTTTGCTAGAGTTAGCTGGGGGTATGTCCCAGCATCTCTAGTCAGTTAGGGGCTTTTATTCATACATTGTTTTTGTCACACCCCGAGGTTACCCACTTGACGTAACACGAGAACTACGATCACGAGTGACCCCAAGATCACCTTGAGTTGGCATATCATATGCATATTAGATCAACACCTTTAAAAGCCTAAACCTAAGAAATCTGAAATCCCTAAGAAAACCTAAACCCAAAACCCTAAACCCTAAGAAATACTAAACCCTAAACTTTAGGGAAATCCCAAGACTTATGAAACACCAACAAATCCTAAAGCCTAAAATCGCCTTTAAAAACACTAAACATAAAAAACACCGTTATAATCCCTAATCCCTAAAAACTCTAAATTTAAAATCCTAAACCCTTTACCCAAAGAAACCCTAAGCCGTAAGAACCCCTAAACAGTAAAAAATCATAACAATCTTGAAAACCCCTTTTAAAATACTAAACCTAAAAAAATTCTAAACCTTAAAAACCTTTAAATAAAAACTTAGACCTTATACCCAAAGAAATCCTAAACCCTTCCGCCTAAACCTTAGGGCTAAACCCTAAGAAACCCTAAACTTTAAGAAATAAAAGAAACCCTAAAAAACTTTTAAAATCCTAAACTTTTAAAAACCCAAAACCCAAAACTATAGAAAAACCAAAATCCTATAAAACCTAAACCCTAAACCATAGAAAATCCATAACCCTAAACACTAAACCCTACACCCTAAATGATCCACAAAAACCTAGGAGACCTTAAATGTTAAACTTAAACCCTAAGAAACCCAAACCCTAAACCTTAGGGATAAACAGCCAACCCTGAGCCTTATGAATTTCTAAGAATCCCTAAGAAGCCCTAAATTCTAAGAAAAGCTACATACTAAAACCCTTTAAAACGTAAACACTAAACCCTACAACCTAAATGAACCCAAAAAAAACCTAGGAGGCTTAAATGTTAAACTTAAATCCTAAGAAACTTAAACCCTAAACCTTAGGGATAAACCAACAACCATAAGCCTTATGAAACTATAAGATGCCCTAAACCCTAAGAAATCCTAAATCCTAAGAAATGCTAAACATTAAAAACCTTTAAAACCCGAAAACTAAAAATCCAGAAAACAAACCTTAAAAACCCTAAAAGAAATCTATAATCTAAAACCCCAAGTCCTAAACCCTTATAGCTCATATATCGTAACAACAATAATGATCCCAAAAAATCTTTTAAATCCTTAAAGAAAAAAACTCGTGACCGATTTTTGTTAGAAAAACATAAGCTCTAAACCCTAACCTAAAAACCCTTAACAAAATATCTAAACTCTTCTTAATAATGTTCAGATTATATCATTGTTCAATATGCTCTATTCACATATTTATATTTGTTCAGCTTTATCATCTCATGCATGCTCAAAATCTTTCAACTACTGATACATAGTCTACGCTACATCTTCTCTTGATGTAGGTTCAGGTCCTTAGGATTCAAATCACGCAGAGATCGGTTCCCGATTCGTATTCAACAATATAAGTGGTGAGTCCTCGTTTTTCGAGGACGATTTACACGTTTTATATTCAGTCTTTCATTTTAGTTTCAGTTTTGCTAGAGTTAGCTGGGGGCATGTCCCAACATCTCTAGTCAGTTAGAGGCTTTTATTCATACATTGTTTTTGTCACTGCCCGAGTTTACCAACTTGACGTAACATGAGACCTAGGATCACGAGTGACCCCAACCTAACGTTGAGTTGGCATATCATAATCATATTAGATCAACACCTTTAAAAGCCTAAACCTAAGAAATCTGAAATCCCTAAGAAATCCTATACCTTAGGATGTACTGAACCCTAAACCTTAGGGAAACCCCAAGACTTATGAAACACCAACAAACCCTAAAGCCTAAAAACGCCTTTAAAAACACTAAACCTAAAAGGACCCTTAAAACCCCTAACCTCTAAAAACTCTAAATTTAAAATCCTAAGCCCTAAACCCAAAGAAACCCTAAGCCGTAAGAACCCCTAAACAGTAAAAAATCATAACAATCTTGAAAACCCCTTTTAAAATAATAAACCTAAAAACACTCTAAACCTTAAAAACCCTTAGATAAAAACTTAGACCTTATACCCAAAGAAACCCTAAACCCTTCCGCCTAAACCTTAGTGCTAAACCATAAGAAATCCTAAACTTTAAGAAATTAAAAAAACCCTAAAAAACTTTTAAAACCCTAAACTTTCAAAAACCCAAAACCCTATAAATCCCCTAGGATCTAAGAACCCCTTAATAGTTAAAAAACCATAGAAATCCTAAACACCTTAAACCCCTAAACCTAAAAATTCCTCTAAACCTAATAAAACAATAGAAAATCATAAACCCAAAATCCTAAATCCTAAAAACCCTTAAAAAAATGAAATCCTAAGAAATCCTAAACGCTAAATAATATACCCTAAGAAACTCTAAATCCTTAACTCTAAATCATAGGACTAAACCTTAAACCCCAAACCATATGGAATCCTAAGAAACCCTACACCCGAAAATCCATTTAAGCACCTACAACTATAATACCGAAAAAAAACCCCTTTAAAACAATAAGACCTAGAAACATCCCAAAACTTAAAATCCTATGCCCTTTATTAGGCCTACGTAACCCTAAATCTTAAGAAATCCAAATTCTTAAAAATACCTAAGAAACCCTGAAACATTTAAAAACCTTGATCATAAAAATCATAAACATAAAAAAAACCATAAACTCTAAAAAACTCTTAACGTAAAATCCGAAGCCCTAAATCCTAAACCAAGAAACCCTAAGAAACTCTAAATCTTAAACCCTGATAAACCCTAATAGCCTAAAACCTATGATCCTAAACCCTAAACCCTAAAATATCACTAAGAAAACCTAAATCCTAAAAAACCTAAGAAAAAAAACTTAAAAACCCATAAACCTAAAGAACCATAAATCTCAAACTCTAAACCTTGAACCCTAAACCCTTTAAAATTATAAGCCCAAAACCCAAACCCTAAGAAAACCCCAAACCCTAAACCTAAAAAAGCACTAAGAAACTCAAAACCCTAAAAAACAACAAAGAAAAGCATAAAAAACATTAAAACCTAGAAAACCTCTAAAAAATCTTAAACCTAACAAACCTGAACCCTATTCTAGAAAAACCCTAAACTTAAAACAATAAACCCTACACCTTAAATGAACCAAAAAAAACCTAGGAGACCTTAGGGATAAACCTAAGCCTTATGAAACTTTAAGAAGCCTTAACCCATAAGAAATCCTAAATCCTAAGAAAAACTAAACAATAAAAAAATACAAAAAAACCTTTAAAAACTCTAAACCTAAAAAATATTAAACCTAACAAACCTTAACCCTAAACCATAGAAAAACCCTAAACCTAAACACTAAACCCTAAACGAATGTACAGAGCAGTAGGCAGAGTGAATTCTCGAAACAGGTCGATAACCAAAATCATGGAGGAAAGGATAGTCAAAAAGATCAAAGTAAGGCCATTACTTAGCATGAATCGACTGATGCATCTCAGAATATCAAGGAAAAGGCCAACATGCACTATCAACAAAACTTTCCTAGAATCTCCAACAATTACGCCAGGTATGATCCTAATCTCCAAAAAAATAAGAATGTTGTTAGTCAGGATAATCATACTTATAATCAAGGTGTTGAGGGACAACTAAACAATCAGCACCATCCTCAAACTCCCAATAAGAATAAACAGGACAACACCCCGGAACCTGCCCCTTTTACTATAATTCAATCTTTTGCTGCTAAGCTTAGATATAATCAATCTAAGGCTGAAACCCCTATTGAATTGAATAATCCTATTCATACCCATAGACAAGGACTGCCGGCTGTGTTATTAGAAGAAGAAGATTATAATATCAAATTGGCGAAAAGCTGTAAATACACTCTAGTAGGTAAATTTACCAATACCATGCCTAAAATGGAGGTGATTAGGAAAAGTTTCATACTTCAGACTCAGTTATCTGGGGGAGTTAAAATAGCTCATTATAATTCTCGACATGTTTATATTGATTTGGATAATGAGTTTGATTATGTTACGATTTGGACTAAGCAAAGAATGAGCATTGATGGCCAACTAATGAGAATACAAACCTGGACCCCTGAATTTACCCCTGAGGAAGAAACACCTATAGTTCCTATATGGGTAGCACTGCCTGAACTCCCATGGCACTGCTACAACAAAGTCCTCTTGACGACTATGTTGAGTTCTATTGGTAAAGTGCTATACCTTGATTCTCCTACTGCTCAAAAGACTAGAGGCAACATGGCCAGAGTGAAGATCCAAATCGATCTCACCAAGCCACGACCACCCCATGTTTGGGTGGGATTTAAGAACTCAGACCCCAATAAAGGAAGGTGGCAAAAGGTGCAATATGAAGGGATCCCAGACTACTGCATGTACTGTAAACATCAAGGGCATATAGATAATGTGTGTACTATCAAAAGAAGAGATGAGGACTTCAAAAAGAGGAGAGAAAAGGAAGCTGAAAAACAAAAAAAACCTAACGGTGATCTAGAGAAAGGAAGTACTAAAGTAATGCAGACACAAGACAAGGACAAAACAGAGACAAACACTAAGACACACGATCAACAAGTGATAGTGATTCAACATACAAGCCAGCAACAGACAGCTGCTACTAGAGTACAGACACACCAAGAGCTGGAACAAGTAGACCAAGCAGAGCAATGGCAGACTCAGAAGAGGAAACAACACAGAAATCAGGATCAGGCTCAACCCAAAACTGCATGGAGACCTGTCTCACCTCCACCAAAAAATACCAAGGATATTATTGTCACGACCCGAGAGTACCCCCTAGTCGTAACATGGCGTATTCGACCCCGAAGGGGTCTTATACGAGCCACATAGTCATTCATTGCATTCAATAATGAAAATAGTGCGGAATAATAAAAAAAACTTATTTACATCCACACATTTAAACTTCATTAAAACAACTTTAAAAACACACAGCGGAAGTCTAAGTCTCACATGGCCATCTTAGACACAGTCACAAAACATAAGTAGGGACACGACCCTTTACAATCAAAAGAAGTCTATTAAGTCTATTACATGAACAAAAGAACTTAAAAGTCTTATCCTCGAATCCATGAGGACATACCAAGTCTTGGAGGAAAGCAATCCAACACTTCAAACTAGCTAGGAGGGATCACTTGCCGGAACCTACACTTATAGTAAAAATATGAAGAATATGGGTTAGTACACAAAATGTACTAAGTATGATGACCATGCAAGACATGCTTTAAAACGGACATTTTGGTTAGAAACCATGCATTATGCCACTTTTTGAAGTACCATGAATAGTTGCATAAAAGACATACAATACAAGCATAAACATCAAGTAAGTCATAATATTACCTTTAAACAATTTCAACATGAAAACCTTTACTTTGGACCTTCACCTCAAGAAACCCTTATGCTATACCTCGTGCACTGTATGGATGGCGTCCCATACCACCATCCATACTAAGGCACCACATTAAGGTCACTTAAGGTAACTTATCATTCCTTTCTTTCACCTTTGCACAATATTCATACATAAGAGGTATATGACTTAAGACATGACAAGGGAAAATAACTCGTAATATAACCCAAGTATAGCATGCATCTCATATTAAGCATTTGAGAGCCAGCATTCTTTAATAACCTCATTTAGGCCACAATTGTATCACATACATTAGGATTTAGAGAAACTCACTATGACCCTCTCCAAGCCTACTCGTGCAATGTATAGGTAGCATCCCATACTACTACCTACACTTTGTAGAACCTATGAAGAAACCATAATGAAATCTCGCATGATGGGAAGTAAGCGTTTAACCGACATAAACCATGAGAGATTGTCATGGAATCCGGTGTCATAAGTCCCCACACCGTAAAGAGGTGGTCTACTTGCCTAAGGAAGACCGATATATAGCTTAATGGATCCACTAGCTACCTATGCGGGCACATAGTTTATGGGATAAGGTAGACGATCATTGAAACTCATGCCTAACTATTGGGGGAGTTTCCATCTAACCAAATCCACTCGGTGCTTAGCCAACATTCCCATAGAATAGTTCGTTACCTTGACATTATCACATATGAGAGGTGCCATTGGCCTACCAACTCCAAATTACATTTATTAACACGTGAAAGGGTGCTTTAAGCCTACCGTTTCAAGGTTCATTTAGGAAAGCTCATTAACTCCTCTTGAAAGGGTGCCATGGGCCTACCGGTTCAAGTCTCATCATTAACCTTCATGGAAAGGTGCCATAGGCCTACCGATTCCAAGGTTCATTATAAGCTCGTGTGGAAGGGTGCCACTAGCCTACCGATCCGAGGATTCAACAATCAACAATATAATCATTTATACAAGAAAATGATGCATAAGCCCTACCAATTCAAGGTATACTTTATATTGAAGAATCCTTCATATTCTATCATCAACATCCATGAGTGTCAAATTGAGAAATAATCTTTCAATAGCAACACCTTTACGTTCATAACATGATCACATTATCTTCATTGAATTCTCATTCATATAATGTCATGATAACACTCCAATTTCTCATACTATGCCTTTAAGGCCATGGTCACAATACATTTCATAATTAAACACCTCCACCATAAGTGGATCAAACCAAGCAAGAACAATTTTTATCCATAATATGAGATTAAGCCAACTTACCATCCTCCAAAGCCATAATAACCATTACTCAATTCCCAACAATTCTATCACCACAAGGTGATTCACCCATAATTTGCCCATAAGGCCATAATCCTCAATTCATCCATATACCAACAATTCATCATAAATAGATATACAAAACCATATAAATCAACAATACAATCCGATCTAAACACAATTTCATCAACATTAAATCATAGGCATTAAACCCACTTCATAAGCAAATTCGAGGCTTTTAATGAAAACATGGGTTCTTGAAGGAGTTTCATATAAAATCATCTTAAAATCATAAATACAACTTCAATTCACCAATATAATGACTTTGAAAACATTTTACCCATGAACCCATACCTAGAATGGAAAATAGAAGTTTTGTTCTTTGAAGACTTTTGAAACCCTTTTTAATGGACTCCTTGAAGGAAAGATGATCAAGGATCAAGGGTCACCATACCTTTGCTATGATCTCCCATGAAATTTGATGAAGAAAGCCTTGAATCCAAAGCCCTAGCTCCCACTTCTTCTTCTTCTTAATGGAGGATTGTAGAGAGGGAAATGTTTTAGGGATGGGAATTGAACTAATGGTATCTAGGAAATAATATATGTCCTTTGGAAGAATGGTCCAACACTTAGAAAAAAAATGAGGCAGGTGAACAGTAACCACGCCTACTGGAAATTGCCTTTTCCTGCCGAACAAATTTTACGAAAATGGGCATAACTTCTTCGTCCGAACTCCGAATGAGATGAAACAAAGTGCGTTAGGTAGCTAACTCAAAGGGCTTTCCATGGATATATTATTGGCCACCCAAATAATTTGTGTGCTAGGAGATATGACCCTCCAAAGTAGACCCTCGAAAAAGGCTTCACTTGGAAATTTCGGATTTTGATACGGTTGCTCTAAAATTTGGGTTAGACCCATTTCCCACTCAATTTGACCCCCTAAACAAGAATATGAAGTCGGATTTTCGAAAAACAAAACGGATCTTTTTATATACAGCTAAACAAGTTTCCGGTAACTTCTGAAGCACATTTTTAAGAACTTTTTGGGTCAAATTCAGATATAATCATTTCATTAAGCTCCTGACTCCAAACTCACATGTGAGGCTCTAGTTTCACTCTATCATTTTCCGGGTCGTTACAATTATGCAAAAGGCTTCAGCAGTACCAGGTATAACTCCTACTATCTCTATTCATAATAACTACATTAATTTAGAAATGCAGGAGCAGCAAAGCATAGGCAATAGTGCAGAATGCAACAAGAACAAAATTTCAGACCAAGAGATGCAAACAACACAAGGGTCAGATCACTCACCCTCTTTCAACCTTAACAACAAAGCCGGTATGCACAAGGAACATAATACAAACAGTAAAAACACAGGTATGGACTCTGTTATCCCTACAACTCAACACCTCACTATAAGTTCTGTGAATACTGTTATGTGTGCTGATGAAGCTAAAGGAGGGATGGATGGGGGATGTAAGGAGAAACCTATTAACTTGCAGGAAGGGGTATCCAAAGGGGGGAATTTGACTCATGTTCTGCATGAGGTTGATCACACTGACCCTAGGTTGGACTATAGAACCCCTGCTACCACTATTGCAAGACACAACAAGCAGAGTAATCAGAAACAGCCCAGCCCAAATAAAGGAGATGATACTGGTCAGCTGCAGGAAGAACCAGGGATACAGAATATAGAGAACTTGGAATCTCTGCAAGATGATGATACTGGTCACCTTCAAGTAGAACAAGGGTCACAGGTTGATAGGGATAATGGTCAGAAATTGCAGAGTTCAAGAGGTAATGATGGTCAGCACACTCCTGATACCAACCAGAATGATGAACGGAATCAGACTAGCCTCGAGAATCAGCACCAACAATACAGCAAGAACTCCCCAGGGAAAGTATCCAATAATAAATCTAGAGGTAAATTGAGCAAGAAAAAAAGAGAATCTATCAAGAGAAAACAACAGAAGGAGGTTGAAAATCAAAGAAACAATAAACAGAAATCAGACTATGATGTGGTAAATTCAGAGGATGAATTTGATGAAGACACTCAATCTCTCAATGAAACTGATGATGATGAGGAAGGGGATGAAACCAGTGCTCATTTGATCAAGGCTTTTGGGTCTACTTTTCGAAGTGAATTCCAAGCAGAGATTCAAGAAGTGGCAGATCAACAAGGCTTATCTCCAAGGGGTAGAAAACAAGTTAGGCAGCTCATTAAATCAGCATCTATCAGTACATCTGCTAAATCTAGCAGGCCTAACACTAGGTCCAAGAGCAAAGGTTTTTAATGATTAATACAATATGTTGGAATGCTAGGAGCATCAACACCCAAGGTTCTTTGGAAAGACTCCAAAATCTCAAGAAAATGCATAATCTTTCTATGATAGCTATTCTTGAACCTTTTGCAAACAACTCTCAAATCAATCAATACAAACTCTTGTTATTTATGGACAATGCTACTTGTAATCACAATGGCAAAATTTGGTTGTTTTGGAGCAATGATATTGAAGGTGAAGTATTGGAAATACATGATCAACACATCACTTGTTCTATGAAGCATGTAGAGCATAAAGAAAATTTTGTGGTTTCTTGCATTTATGCCAAATGCAGAGAGCAGCTGAGAAGACCTCTTTGGGACAGATTGTTCCACTTTTCTAACATGGATACCCCTTGGTGTACCATAGGGGATTTTAATGTTATTACATCTACTGAGGAAAAGTATGGAGGTATACCTTACAACATGAACAAAAGTCTTGATTTCATTAGCATTATTGAGGCAAGTGGATTAATGGATATTGGGTATAGTGGTCAACATTATACCTGGTGTAATCAGAGGGCAGCAGAGGCCAGAGTGTGGAAAAGGCTGGACAGAGCTATGGTCAATGATAAGTGGCTGGAGCTCATGCCCCAAACTACCATTACTCACCTCCCTTCTGTTGGTTCTGATCATTGTCCACTACTCATGGAAATGGAAGCTCGATCTGAACACAAAGTCAAGTATTTTAAATTCCTTCACTGCTGGACAGAGAATGAGAATTTTTTAGATATTGTTAAAGGGTGTTGGCAGAAGAAGATCTCTGGGAATCCTATGTGGCGACTACATCAAAAGATGAAACTATTAGCTTCCACTTTGAGTACTTGGTCCAAGAAGGAATATGGCAATATTTTTTCTAATGTTATTAATTTTGAGGAGCAAGTCAAAGCTGCTGAAGAAGATGCCATACATCAAAACACTGAAGAAAATAGAACCAAGCTTCATCTTATCAATGCTCAATATATCAAGTATCTTAAATTAGAAGCTTCCATCCTCAAACAGAAAACTCAACTCCAATGGTTCAAGGAAGGAGATACTAATTTTAAATATTTCCACTCCATAATGAGGGGTAGGAGGAGAAAGCTATTCATCCACAAGATCTGTACTGTTGAAGATGTTTGGATACAAGGGGAAGAAAACATTGCTAAGGTTGCCTGTGACTACTTCCAAAACATGTTTTCAGGTCATGATGACAGGATCAGGGAAGAAATTCTTAACTGCATCCCTAGAATGGTAACAGAAGAACAAAATCAGACACTCCAACAGATGCCTACTCTGGAAGAATTGACTCAAGTGGTGTTCTCCATGAACCCAAATTCTGCAGCTGGTCCGGATGGTTTTGGAGGAAAATTTAATCAACATTGCTGGGAAATTATCAAAGAAGATGTGTTGAGTGCTGTCCAATATTTCTTCTGTGGATATACTATGCCTAAGTTTATGTCTCATGCTTATTTGGTACTACTTCCTAAAGTTGAGCACCCCAACAAGTTCACTGAATTCAGACCCATCAGTTTGAGTAATTTTTCCAATAAAATTATCTCCAAGCTGTTATGTCGCAGACTAGCCCCTATTCTACCTTAGTTTATTTCTAAAAACCAATCTGGCTTTGTTAAGGGTCGGAGCATATCTGAGAATATTATGCTTGCTCAGGAAATCACTCATGGCATTAAAAAACCCAATGAAGGTGACAATGTGGTAATTAAACTAGACATGACCAAGGCATACGATAGAGTGTCTTGGTCTTACACTTGTCTAGTTCTGAGAAGAATGGGTTTTGGAGAAATGTTCATTGATCTAGTATGGAGAACTATGAGCAACAATTGGTACTCTGTGATTATTAATGGTGTTAGACATGGTTTCTTTCATTCCACCAGAGGGCTCAAACAAGGAGATCCACTATCCCCATCCCTATTTATTTTAGAAGCTGAAATACTCTCTAGGATGCTCAGTATGCTTCATCATCATCAGAGGTACAAAAACTTTCAGATGGAGATCAGGGGACCTTAAATTAATCACCTAAGTTTTGCAGACGACATCATCATTTTCTCCTCCACTACCAGGGACACTCTCCAGATGATCATGAAGACTCTTTCCACTTATGAATCAGTATCTGACCAGCTTATAAACAAGGAAAAAAGTCACTTCATGGTTCCAGAGAATACTCCTCAAGAGAACATTGCAATGATCAGAGAAGTCACTGGTTTCAATCAGAAAGTTAGCCCTATTACTTACCTTGGCTGTCCACTATACATTGGAGGCCAGAGAATTATTTATTACTCTGATTTGGTGGCTAAAATTACAAGGAAAATTTCTGGATGGCAATCTAGAATGTTAAGCTTTAGGGGAAAAGCCACTATGGTGAAACATGTCCTCCAATCAATCCCCATATATACTATGTCAGCTATTTCTCCTCCTAAAACCACCATAAGATATATGAAGGAAGCTATAGCTGATTTCTTTTGGGGCTGGGATAAGGAAAAAAGGAATATCATTGGGCTTCTTGGGATAAATTGAGTCTACCTTATGACGAATGAGGTATTGGAGTAAGAAAACTTGAAGATATTTGCACCTCGATTCAAATTAAGCAATGGTGGATATTCAGAAGTAAACAAACATTATGGGGGCAGTTTCTAAGAGCTAAATATTGTCAAAGGGCTCATCCGGTGGCCAAAAAGCTTGATACAGGACAATCCTTGATCTGGAACTTTATGATGAAGAACAAAGGTATTGCGGAGAGTCAAATCAAATAGAAGATCAATTCGGGTAATAGCTCTTTTTGGTGGGATGATTGGTTGGGAGAAGGCCCCCTAGCCTCTTATTGCACTCATGTTACTAGTCTTAATACCACCAAAATCTCTCAATTTCTGGTAGGGGGAACATGGAATGAGACTATGGTGAGACAATGGGTGCCCCCTCTTTTGGTTCCAAAAATCTTGAGCTTCCCCATTCATTATCAAGAACAGATCCCTGATGAGGCAATCTGGAAACTCACTGTCGATGGTCTATTCTCTTGCTCATCAGCTTGGGAAATTATTAGACATAAAGGCACCAAGAGCATCATCAACAAAGGCATATGGCATAGACACCTTCCTTTCAAGATCTCTTTCTTAGCTTGGAGGGCCTTGAGGAACAAACTTCCCACTAACGAGAAGATTACCAGCTTTGGAAAGGAAGCTGCTCGCTGCTCCTGCTGTTACAGAACTGGTGAAGATAATATAGATCACATTTTTGTATCTGGCCATTTTGCTAACAACATTTGGAGTTTTGCCTCTGCAGCTGCAGGCATACAGCATCATTACATCCCTATCAACATGCTGCTATTGCGATGGTGGAGACATGAACACAAAAGTGAAGTACAAAACCTGCTGAACCAGTTACTTCCTGTGATTATTATCTGGAACTTATGGAAAAATAGGTGCGCTGCAAAATATGGTGCAAAACATCCAGTACAGCTCGAGTCAAATTTCTAATTTTTAAAGACACTACTCACCTTCTCAACACAGCATTTCCTTACATTCATTGGGCCAATAATTGGAATGATTTATACAGAATGGTGGAGAAGTGTAGACAGGAGACCATGGTTAGAATTGTGAAATGGGAGAAACCTTGCCAACCTTTACTTAAACTTAATACGGATGGTAGTGCACTCAGTAATCCTGGACAGATTGGTGGAGGGGGAATTTTGAGAGACCATCTGGGTAGGATGATTTATGCATTTGCTATACCACTAGGAACTGGTACCAACAACCAAGCTGAGCTGCAAGCTGCCAGCCATGGTATTTTCTGGTGCATCCAACATGGATATAAGAAAATACATCTGGAAGTCAACTCTGAATTGGTCATTAAATGGCTTTCAAAACAGCTCACGCTTCCTTGGAACCTACAGCAGTACATCAGAGAACTACAACACCTTGTCCAACAATTGGAGCAATTCAAATGCACACACACCTACAGAGAGGCAAACAACACGGCTGACCATCTATCCAAATTCAGCCATACATCAGATATCATCCAGCACTTCTACATCAAGGAACAACTTCCTACTTTAGCAAAAGGAAGCTTCATTCTAGAAAAACTTGACATGCCAACCTTCAGGAGAAAGAGACTGAAACGAATCAATAGACCTCCCTGATTTTGAATTTACTACTATGAAATTCACGTATAGGTTTTACTTTCTAGGTTTGCATTCTTGTCTTACTTTTGTAAGGGGAGAGTCTCCCTTATTTATGATTTATAGATTCTTTGTATCGAGAGGAGTCCTCTCTTTTAGGTGCTTAGTTTCTAGATTTTCCTTTTTTAGAATGGGGATAAGTCGACTATCCTTAGTAGGAAGGTCGACTAATGAACCACCATAGGATTGGAGGTTAGGTTTATGTCCCCCTCCTTGTATTTTGTTTGTTTTTATTTATGCTAAGGCCTGGGGGTGTTGCTAAGCCCCTGACCCCACAAAGGGTCGTTAAAAAAAAAAAAAAAAAAAAAACCCTACACCCTAAATTACCCAAAAATGACCTAGGAGACCTTAAATGTTAAACTCAAACCCTCAAAAACCAAAACCCTAAACCTTAGAGATAAACCTCTAACCCTAAACCTTATGAAATTCTAAGAAGCCCTAAATCCTAAGAAAAGCTAAACACTAAAAACCTTTAAAACCTAAACACTAAAACCTACACCCTAAATGACCCCAAAAAAACCTAGAGGACCTTAAATGTTAAACTCAAATCCTAAGAAACTTAAACCCTAAACCTTAGGGATAAACCCCCAACCCTAAGCCTGATGAAACTGTAAGAAGCCCTAAACCTTAAGAAATCCTAGATCCTAAGAAAAGCAAAACACTAAAAACCTTTATAACCCTAAAACTAAAAATCCCGAAAACAAACCCGAAAAACATTAAGAAAATTCCTTAATCTAAAACCCCAAGTCCTAAGCCCTTAGAGATCATATATCGTAAAAACAATAATGATCCTAAAAAATCTTTAACAATCCTAGATTGAAAAAAACTCTTCACCGAATTTTTTTTAGAAAAACTTAAGCTCAAAACCCTAACCTAAAAACCATTAACCAAATACCTAAACTCTTCTTAATCATGTTCAGATTATATAATTGTTCAATATACTCTATTCAGTTATATATATTTGTTTAGATTTATCATGTCATGCATGCTCAGAATCTTTCAACTACTCATACATAGTCTACACTACATCTTCTCTTAATGTAGGTTTAGGTCCTAAGCATTCAGATCACGCGGAGATCGGTTCCCGATCCGTATTCAGCAATATCAGTGGTAAGTCCTCGTTTTTCGAGGATTATTTACATGTTTTATATTCAGTCTTTCATTTTAGTTTCAGTTTTGTTAGAGTTAGCTGGGGGCATGTCCCAGCATCTCTAGTCAGTTAGGGGCTTTTATTCATACATTGTTTTTGTCACTCCCCGAGGTTACCCACTTGACGTAACACGAGACCTAGGATCACGAGTGACCCCAAGCTCACCTTGAGTTGGCATATCATATGCATATTAGATCAACACCTTTAAAATCCTAAACCTAAGAAATTTGAAATCCCTAACAAACCCTTAACCCTAAGAAATACTAAACCCTAAACTTTAGGTTAAACCCAAGACTTATGAAACACCAACAAACCCTAAAGCCTAAAAACACCCTTATAATCCGTAATCCCTCAAAACTCTAAATTTAAAACCCTAAGCCCTATACCCAAAGAAACCCTAAGCCGTAAGAACCCCTAAAATGTAACAAATCATTACAATCTTGAAAACCCCTTTTACCCAAAGAAATTTTAAATCCTTCCGCCTAAACCTTAGGGCTAAACCCTAAGAAACCCTAAACTTTATGAAATAAAAGAAACCCTAAAAAACTTTTAAAAGGCTAAACTTTTAAAAATCCGAAACCCTAAAAACCCTATAAATCCCCTAAGATCTAAGAACCCCTTAATCATTAAAAAACCATAGAAATCCTAAACACCCTAAAACCCTATACCTAAATATTCCTCTAAACCTAATAAAACACTAGAAAATCTTAAGCCCACAACCCTAAATCCTAAAAACCCTTAAAAAAACCAAATCCTAAGAAATCTTAAACGCTAAATAATATACCCTAAGAAACTCTAAATCCTTAACTCTAAATCATAGGGCTAAACCTTAAACCCAAACCATATGGAATCCTAAGAAACCCTAAACCCTAAAATCCATTTAAACACCTACAACTATAATACCTGGAAAAAAAAAACCCTTTAAAACCATAAGCCCTAGAAAAAACCCTAAACTTCAAATCCTATGCCCTATATTAGGCCTACGTAACCCTAAATCTTAAGAAATTCAATTTCTTAAAAATACCTAAGAAACCTAAAACATTTAAAAACCTTAATCATAAAAATCATAAACAGAAAAAAAAAACATAAATTCTAAAAAACTCTTAACCTAAAATCCGAAGCCCTATATCCTAAACCAAGAAACCCTAAGAAACTCTAAATCTTAAACCCTTATAAACCCAAATACCCTAAAACCTATGATCCTAAACCCTAAAAAATAACTAAGAAAACCTAAACCCTAAAAATCACAAAGAAAACCTAAACCCTAAAAAACCTAAAAAAAAAAAAACTTAAAAACCCCTAAACCTAAAGAATAATAAATCCCAAACTCTAAACCTTGAACCCTAAACCTTTAAAAATCATAAGCCCAAAACCCAAACCCTAAAAAAACCTCAAACCCTAAATCCAAAAAAGCACTAAGAAACCCAAAACAAAAACAACAAAGAAAAACTTAAAAAACATTAAAACCTCGAAAACCTCTAAAAAATCTTAAACCTAACAAACCTAAAACCTATTCTAGAAAAACCCTAATCCTAAAACACTAAACCCTACACCCTAAATGATCCAAAAAAAACCTAGGAAACCTTAAATGTTCAATTCAAATCCTAAGAAACCTAAACCCTAAACCTTAGGGATAAACCTCCAACCCTGAGCCTTATGAAACTCTAAGAAGCCCTAAACCCTAAGAAATCCTAAATCCTAAGAAAAACTAAACACTAAAAAACTACAAATATTTTTTTTGAAACTCTAAACCTAAAAAATCATAAACCAAACAAACCTAAACCCTAAACCTAAACACTAAACCCTACACCCTAAATGATCCAGAAAAAACCTAGGTAACCTTAAATGTTAAACTCAAACCCTAATAAACCCTAACCCTAAACCTTAGGGATAAACACCCAACCCTAAGCCTTATGAAACTCTAAGAATCCCTAAGAAGCCCTAAATCCTAAGAAAAGCTAAACACTAAAAACCTTTAAAACCTAAACACTAAATCCTACACCCTAAATGACCCACAAAAAACCTAGGAGACCTTAAATGTTAAACTCAAATCCTAAGAAACTTAAACCTAAACCTTAGGGATAAACCCCCAACCATAAGCATTATGAAACTCTAAGAAGCCCTAAACCATAAACCCTAAGAAATCCTAAATCCTAAGAAAAGCTAAACACTAAAAACCTTTAAAACCTGAAAACTAAAAATCCAGAAAACAAACCTGAAAAACCATAAAAAAAATCCTTAATCTAAAACCCAAGTCCTAATCCCTTATAGCTCATATATCGTAAAAACAATAATGATACTAAAAAATCTTTAACAATCCTAAAAGAAAAATACTCTTGACCGATTTTTTTTTAGAAAAACTTAAGCTCTAAACCCTAACCTAAGAACCCTTAACCAAATACCTAAACTCTTCTTAATCATGTTCAGATTATATCATTGTTCAATATGCTCTATTCAGTTATATATATTTGTTCAGCTTTATCATGTCATGCATGCTCAAAATTTTTCAACTACTGATACATAGTCCACGCTACATCTTCAATTGATGTAGGTTCAGGTCCTTAGAATTCACAGCACGCGAAGATCGGTTCCTTATTCGTATTCAGCAATATAAGTGGTGTGTCCTCTTTTTTCGAGGACGATTTACATGTTTTATATTCAGTCTTTCATTTTAGTTTCAGTTTTGCTAGAGTTAGGTGGGGACATGTCCCAGCATCTCTTGTCAGTTAGAGGCTTTTATTCATACATTGTTTTTCACTCCCCGAGGTTACCCAGTTGACGTAACACGAGACCTAGGATCACGAATGACCCCAAGCTAACCTTTAGTTGGAATATCATAAGCATATTAGATCGGCACCTTTAAAAGCCTAAACCTAAGATATTTGAAATCCCTAAGAAACCCTAAACCATAAGATACACTAAACCCTAAACCTTAGGGTAACCCCAAGACTTATGAAACACCAGAAAACCCTAAAGCTTAAAACACCTTTAAAAAACACTAAACCTAAAAACCTCCTTATAATCCCTAATCCCTAAAAACTCTAAATTTGAAACCCTTAGCCGTAAGAATCCCTAAACAGTAAAAAATCATAACAATCTTGAAAACCCCTTTTAAAATCCTAAACCTAAAAAATTCAACAAAAACTTAAGCCTTAAACCTTAAAAACCTTTACATAAAAACTTAGACCTTATACCCAAAGAAATTTTAAACCGTTCCGCCTAAGCCTTAGGGTTAAACCCTAAGAAACCCTAAACTTTATGAATTAAAAGAAACCCTAAAAAACTTTTAGAAGCCTAAACTTTTAAAAACCCAAAACCCTAAAAACCATATAAATCCCTAAGATCTAAGAACCCCTTAATCGTTAAAAATCATAGAAATCCTAAACACCTTAAAACCCTATACTTAAATATTCCTCTAAACCTAATAAAACACTAGAAAATCTTAAGCCCAAAACCCTAAATCCTAAAAACCCTTACAAAAACAAAACCCTAAGAAATCTTAAACGCTAAATAATATACCCTAAGAAACTCTAAATCCTTAACTCTAAATTATAGAGCTAAACCTTAAACCCAAATTATATGGAATCCTAAGAAACCCTAAACCCTAAAATCCATTTAAACACCTATAACTATAATACCCGGAAAAAAAAACCTTTAAGAAAACCCCAAACCCTAAACCTAAAAAAGCACTAAGAAACCCAAAACCCTAAAAAACAACAAAGAAAAGCATAAAAAACATTAAAACCTAGAAAACCTCTAAAAATCCATAAACCTAACAAACCTGAACCCTATTCTAGAAAAACCCTAAACTTAAAACAATAAACCCTACACCTTCAATAACCCACAAAAACCCTAGGAGACCTTAGGGATAAACCTAAGCCTAATGAAACTCTAAGAAGCCCTAACCCCATAAGAAATCCTAAATCCAAAGAAAAACTAAACACTAAAAAACTACCAAAAAACCTTTAAAAACTCTAAACCTAAAAAATATTAAACCTAACAAACCTTAACCCTAAACCATAGAAAAACCCTAAACCTAAACACTAAACCCTACACCCTAAATGACCCAAAAAAACCCTAGGAGACCTTAAATGTTAAACTCAAACCCTAAAAAACTAAAACCCTAAACCTTAGGGATAAACCCCTAACCCTAAACCTTATGAAATTCTAAGAAGCCCTAAATCCTAAGAAAAGCTAAACACTAAAAAACCTTTAAAACCTAAACGTTAAAATCTACACCATAAATGACCCCAAAAAAACCTAGGGGACCTTAAATGTTAAACTCAAATCCTAAGAAACTTAAACCCTAAACCTTAGGGATAAACCCCCAACCCTAAGCCTTATGAAACTGTAAGAAGCCCTAAACCCTAAGAAATCCTAAATCCTAAGAAAAGCAAAACACTAAAAACCTTTATAACCATAAAACTAAAAATCCCGAAAACAAACCTTAAAAACCCTAAGAAAATTGCTTAATCTAAAACCCCAAGTCCTAAGCCATTAGAGATCGTATATCGTAAAAACAATAATGATCCTAAAATATATTGAACAATCCTAGATTGAAAAAAACTCTTGACCGAATTTTTTTTTAGAAAAACCTAAGCTCTAAACCCCTAACATAAAATCCCTTAACCAAATACCCTAAACTCTTCTTAATCATGTTCAAATTATATCATTGTTCAATATACTCTATTCAGTTATATATATTTGTTCAGATTATCATTCATGCATGCTCAGAATCTTTCAACTACTGATACATAGTCTACACTACATCTTCTCTTGATGTAGGTTTAGGTCCTTAGCATTCAGATCACGCGGAGATCGGTTCCCGATCCGTATTCAGCAATATCAGTGGTGAGTCCTCGTTTTTCGAGGA
>NW_026019661.1:0-9432 GCF_900185275.1 Solanum verrucosum
AAATCATGAAGTGACGAGAAATTAATGATCATGAACCATACGAAGGAAGATTGGATCAATTCCTAGTAGTGAGTTGCAAATGTTTCTCTTCTCCAACATCTCTACATTGCTTGATGTGGTCTCTTGATCATACGTAGATTGTTCACTTGTTGATGCAATCAACTTGAAATTCGACGGATAAACCATTTTCATAAGAAGGCAATTTCATGATCATTTAACTAATAATCTCTCCCTTTGTGTGTTGTGGGCATGAAAAGGAAGTTTAAATATTGCATCATGAATCGTTTATAAAGTAATCAAATAATGCACAAAACCAAAAGTAAAGATGATGCAAAATAGATAATTTATCGTTAATTCATTTGTTATATATTGTAGTTTCTTTGTATAGTTTTATAATCTTTAAGTATAAGAAGGTAAGTAACTGAAAATCAACACACATTTCTTGTGTCACTCCCAAAGTATGGAAAAGGTTGTTCATGCATTTTAGCGTGTCCATTATTTCATTTAAATATGCCTTTGACTTGTTATTATCATGAGATTACACGTTTAAACTTCTTAAGATTTCCCTACTCGATTATGTATCACAGAGAACAATATATGATATAAAAACAATTAACTAAGTATCAAATCGAACAAATGAACACATTATATATATCAAGATTATATTGTTTGTCACTACTCTTGTCTCGCTCGATATTTTCCCTTCTCCTATCTTAAAAAATGCCAACCTAAGCACACCTCATGTCATTTTGCCCAAGTTATGATCGATACATTTTAATTGTTATTTATCACGGAGAGATCTCCACATAAAGCTTGAAGGAGCATAAGAATTAATTAAGTTGCTACAATTGGGAACTCTTCAAAACAATATTCATATAAAATTAGTTAATCAATAGATCAGAGTAAACAGTTGAAAGAAAATTGGTCAGACAATTATAACAAATTAGTAAATTTTTTAATTAGTTACAAAGACATCAAAACAAGCGAGGAGATTGTATTATACATTATTTTACAAAAGAGAAGTTAGTATTACGAAGTCAAACCTTATGGTGTGATACTATTTTTGAAATATTTATCCAAGAAATTAATAATGACACTTTCTCTAGACAATAAATAAATAAATCCAATTGAGATGGGTGTTAATAGGATTTAAGTGTTATTAATTCCAACAAGCATAGAAAGGAAAAAAAAACATGAAAACTTCAAAACGAAAATAAAAGTTCATGATGTTTTTTTCGTACTTGAACATGATGTTTGTTGAAGTTTGAGTGAAGAGCTAAACCTATTTCTTTTGTGGAAGGTCAAATATCAAGAGGTTCTCTTCCAATTGATATCCTCCTATCTCAATTGATGGTGCCCTTGTTTGATCTTGTCCCACAAATGCTAACACATAACATCCTTATTAACTTGTACACTGAATTTGCTCCATAAATTCTCCAAAATGCACTCTTCTTGTGAAAAACAATATCGATCACAGGAACATCTGGTCCAACATTTGTGTTCTAATGTTTTTTGAACTAAAGCAAAGTCCAAATTGTTTCGTAGGAGGCTCTACAATTGTCCTTCTTAGGAAGCGCGTTGATGAAAGCAGTTTTAACAACATCGTAAATGGTAGTGTGTAAGATTGTGAAGCTGTCGTTGTGCTCGATTCTTGTTCCACAAGTCCTTTCTTAATAGATAACAATGTTTTATTTAATGGCACATTTTTTCCCGCGATTTGAATGGATGAACTTTGACATGGTACTCTGAAAACTTTGAAGTGGTAAAGGTATTTTTTGACTAGTGGGGTGTAGACAAGATTCTTGGAGATTCAATCATAGGATTGTAAACATTATGGAGTAGAACCAATGAAAATAACTCCACTAGATCTTGTAGTAGATGAGCTAAGCAAATACCAAACTTATTGGTGAATTTTGAGTCTAATGAAGCAAGTTGATTAGGAATGGATATTGTACTATTGTGTCCAAAACCTGCATTCCTGTGATTGAGACATAATATAATAAAAAAGTGCTCTCATTCAAATGTTAGACTTTTTTAGATGAGGATCAAAGTAGGCATAGGTTACAAACTCAATTTATGTGGCACAATTGAAATTTTGAGAGTCAACTAAATTTTTCTTTGATTAAAATTTATTTTATATATGTCTTCTAAATATCTTAAGTAGTTTAGTTATAGTAATTTATAGTACTTTTTACATAGTTTTGATCAAATCTATAAATTTTATTTAATAAAACTTAAAACTTCTATATTTGAATTCACAGTCAAAGTTTAGAAGTTTGAATCTCGAAATTCCAACCATGCCACATAAATTAAGACAAAAAGAGTACTATTATAATGAATAAGTAAAAAAATATGTTCTCTTTAGATGAGACAGTCACACAGTTCAATACCTGTAACTCCTTTGGCAAGATGTGTCATTATAAAAGACTCAATGCAAGTGAAAATAAACCTTGGCTGAGATACAAGGACGGCTGGCTTTGAACCAATAGCCAACACATCCTCAGCAGTTCTGCACCTGTATAAGTATCAATAATGGGATTTCCATCAAGAGTATGGCAAGTATTGTTGTTGCTCCGGGCCGCGGTTTAGATAGGCAGAAGCTTCCACAGGCATTATACTCAGCCTTGGCAAAAGAACATTGTTTGGACTCACAAAGAACTGGTTTGTAAGTTGAACTATTGTACCACTTTCACAGTCCACCAATAAGCTTGCACTGCCGAGGTGGACTGTGAAGTTTACGGGTATTAAAGGAGTTCTTTGCCCTATTACTGTAATGTATTGTAGGGTTGATGAGTCTTTGGTGACCGGAAGGATTAGGGTAGTAGGTAGTACGATCGATGAACATTGAGAAATAATATTGAGTACAAGAAATAAGAGGATGAAAGTGTAGATGTTGGAAGATGAAGAAAATTTGAATGTCAACATGATATGAGAGAGAGAGAGAGAGAGCAAATGATGTATAAATAAGAATGATATTGAGTTGCCAATTTATAACTAATTAACTATGTGGAAAATGTGACCCCAACTTTGATTTGATTTGATTTTTTTTTTGTTTATAGCGGTTGACTTATAATGGCTCCATATTGACTTTGAATTAAATCTAGTCAGCATGATGCAAATGAAAAATATGGAGTTATCTCATGCACATGGCCAGGTTGACTTATTTGAATTTAGTAGTTAATTCCTATGCTTTAACGTTTTTCAACTACTTACTATTTCCTTTTTAATTTATAATTTCACAACATTATCAAAATATTACAGTGACTTATAATTTAAATTTTCAATTAATGCTATGCACAATTCATTTGTTTGTATCCCCTCTATCTCTTTCTACTCTGATTATATTTGAATATGACAAGTGAATGCGAAAAGTCTAGTTTCTAAATCTACTTTAATAAATACCAACTACTTTGGATCTATATTTGTGCATGCGATGTGATTTGTGAGGGTAGAGAGTTTATTCTAAAGTATTCGAATCTCTACAAGCTGAATAATTAATTCAAATACTTTGGATGTATGTTTGTGCATGTGACCTGCACTAATGGTTTTTGACATAATAATAGGATAATCCTTTTACTATTCCTTTTCTTTCTTCGTTTGAACGATATTATGATCTCTGGATAGGCAATATCTATCTATTGAGTCAATGTTCATCGATTCTTGACTTCTTAAATGGATAATAAAATAATGTCACTTGGCCTCTTGGCTATTATAGTATACTTAATATATACTCTATATGGAAGAAGCTCATTCTCCTGTAGGAATATTATCTATTTTGGTTTTGTATGGTTGTAAGAAATTGTAACATACTTAGCTAGAGCCGTTGGAAATCTAACGAAAAATACAAACACTTATAGTTTGAGACGTGCCAAAAAACATTATGTTAAAGATATTTCACCCGATATAAATGCATTCCACAAAACAAGCTCTTCTAATATAAATCGGGAACACAAAAACCAACAAGATTTAATAGATACGAAAACCCAACAATGGAATATAAGAGGAAACATATTTTCTCTTCTTCCTTTTCAAATGACTTCAACATTTATAGATTTAATCACTTCTCCTCCTAATGGGTTTGTAACACCCCAAATTTCTAAGCTAAGATTTGAACTATTCTTGGCCTTCTATCGGTTGATTCCTAGTTGTTCATGTGTATTAAGATTCATTACCAAGTGTAGGAGGTGTGTCAGAAGTGATTTAGGGTCATTAGAAACCTCTAGCACTAAGTCGAGTTCAAAACTTTTCTTACTCGCAAAGTTTTTCCATGCAATCATGTGAGGGTCAAGTTCAAACAATCATATCGAGGTTTAGAGGCTTGATCCATGTCTCCCTCTAAATGTAACTTTTTGTTGGAATAGACAAGCAAAGACAAATGGTAGCTAAGCGAGAGTGCTTGCGGTGATGAATAATCTTTTTATTAGACCCAAACAAACAGAGGAAAAGAAGGTTCTCGGTTGGCTTTGTATGAAGATCCTATCTTTCTAGCCCAAGTGAGCCATAGATTGTGAGTGAGCTTTCGAGCGTCGAAATACCAATGGATCAATTTGTTTTTTTTCAGTATAATTATTGAAAGGATTAATCGGAACAGACGCGTATGATTGGGATCGATCCTAACCCCACACTTAAAACTTCCAAATTTTAGTGATGATTTTAAAAAAAAAAATCTCCCTGAAGCAGTGTTTAATTTGTCGTCATAGTTTTCAGGGAATCATTTGGACTATGACCATATGTAGTTCAAATTCTAGTCCATTAAACTGTTGATCACAGTACCATGTGATACAGACATACAGTTGTTATGAATTCCAACGAGCACAGAAAACACAAAAAGAAATGAAAACTTTGAAGATAAAAAAAAGAATTCATATATATCTGCCTTGGTAAGAAGGTTCAACATGTTAACTTTTAAATGCGTGATCGTACTTGGAACATGATGTTTGCTGGAGCTTGAGTGAGGAGCTGAAACCTATCTTCTTGTGTGGAAGATCAAATACCTACAAGTTCTCTTCCAATTGATATCCTCCAATCACAATCGATGGTTTCCATGTTTGGTCTACTCCAACAAATGCTAAACACATAACATCCTCACTAACTTGTACCACCGAATTTGCCCCATAAATTCTCCAAAATGCACTCTTCTTGTGGAAAACAAAATTGATCACAGGAACATCTGGTCCAACGTTTGCGCTCCTAATGTTTTTTGAACTAAAGCAAGCTCCAAATCGTTCATAGGAGGATCTACCATTGTCACATTCTTAGGAAGCGCGTTAATGAAAGCAGTTTTAACAACTTCATAAATGCTAGTGTACAAGATTGTGAAAGGTATTGTTGTGCTGATTCTCGTCCACCATGTCCTTGATCATTAATAAATAACAATGTTTTATTAAGTGGTACATCTTTTCCTGCAATTCGAATGGATGAAACATTGTACTATAGGGGTATAGACAAGATTCTTGGAGATATCAATCATAGGATTGTAAACATAATACGGACTAGAACCCATGAAAATAACTCCACTAGATCTTGTAGATGAGCTCAAGCAAATACCAAACTTCCTGGTAAATTTTGAGTCTAATGAAGCAAGTTGATTAGGAATGGATATTGTACTACTGTGTCCAAAACCTGCAATTCCTGTTGTGGAGACATAACATGGTCAAAGTATATATCAAGGTGTACGTATGGTCAATATATAATTGAATAACTAAAAGATATGCAATACCTGTGTAACACCCTGACTTTCCGAAACGTCTAAACTTACTCGTATCTCCATGGAAAGACAAGGAGGGTGGGTAATAAATTAAGAATGATGTGGTATGTCCTATTTTAAGTGTTCAAGTGTTGCATCTCAAGTTTTGAAGTTAGGTAAGTGGCAAAATAAAAGTTGGCGGAAGTTATCGTAAGTTCCTTCTTAAAGATTTCTCTGAAATTTGGGTCAAATGTCTTGGAGGTTTTCTCCCAATCTATAAAGATTTATGGGCCCCACAAACTATCGAATCGAAGGTCTACGAGTCTAGTTTCCAACGCATCAAACCATTTGTTCATACGACTTCAGAATAGAGAGATATTCGCGTTTTCGTAGGACTGCGCAAGCAAGCACGTGAGGTGGGGCCTAGGTCGGTGGAAAGTTGCATATATCTTCTTCTTCGATTTTTTGCTTCATTTTTAAGGTAATAACCAGAGAAATTAGAGAAACCCATTTCTAGGATCAAGTGAAGTATAAATTTTCTCGACTTAAGTCCTTGACGAAAGTTGTTCTACACGTTGGGCTCATCATCATGGTATAATTTGTTTTATCGATTTCGTAGCATATCATACTTTAGTGTTGTGACAGCAAGGGTTTGAATATATTTGAAGGTTTTGAGGCGTATTACGAACCTAAGATCGAGGTAAGACCCTTCTTTCATCGACTCTAGCTTTTATAAGCAGCAAATAGCAATTTGCGATGGAAATACATATCTTTTATCGTATTGTCATGGTATCTTTTATTTTGTGTGTTGATTATGGTCTTACCCTGTTGTAGTATCGAGGGAGTTATGATTAAAAGTCGTTAGCCACGTGAATTTAGCGAAAAAGGTATGGTAAGGTTATTCCCTACTTACGACATGTTCCTTAATATATATACTTAATATACTTGTAGTGTTATTGTTGATTATTGGCTGCTCGAGTTGATCTAATCCTCCCTTGTCGGGATTATTATTCATTTAGTAGTGTCCCTATGTTGGACACGACTTAGAGGCTATTTGTACAGGTTGCTTATAACTAGATTGCTCGCTTTTAATGATTTGATTGTTATTGTTGCCCTTGAGGCTATTGTTGTTAGCTACATGAATGTGATTTATGCCTAGAAGGGTTATGTTCTGCCTACGGGGCCAGATGGATAACTAAAAGGGCTATATGTTGCCTACGGGGCTATATTGATGTTTAGCAGGGCTATGAGTTGCCTACAGGGCTATATTGACGCTAAGAAGGCTATGGGCTTCCTACATGGCTATGTTGTTGCTAAGAGGACTATGAGTTGTCTATAAGCTATGTTGATACCTAAGAGAACTATGTGCTGCTATGGGGCTATATTAATGCCTAGAGGGCTATGTGATTGTCTACAGGGCTAGGGGACTATCGATAGGGGTATATAGACTGATTGGCACCTTCCGGGCTTATGAGGGCCTGAGTAGGTGGTCTTGTGTGTTGTTTGTACATGCCGAGCTTATGGGGGCTCTGTTAGGTTGTTGTTTTATTATTTTTGATAAATTTAGATTTATGAGCAGGTCAGTACACTTATCTTATCTTTGATTTATTTATCGGATTATTCCAGTATATTAAGATACTTGATCATAGCCTATTGCTTTCATACTCTGTACATTATTTTGTACTTGTCACGCCCCGAGCTACCCCCAAGACGCGGACACGGGACCTAGGACCACAAGTGATCCCAAGCTAACCCTGCTGGCATGATCATGAGCATACTAAAGAAAATAAACTGATGCAAAAGCTAATTCATAATTAAATCTGAAAGATGGGGATACCATATACTATAACTTAATATATGAAATCTGAGAGTTTAATACAAAAGAAATATCAAACTCAAAACACTAAGCTGAATCTAACTATGTCTGAAATAAGCCTCTAAACTGACTAGAAATGTTGGGACATGCCCCAACTAGATCTAGCAAAATGAAACTAAAGACTAAAAATACTGAAATGAAACTCATGACTATTGTCCTCGGAGAATGAGGACTCACCAACTGATTCTGCTGAACTGAAGATCGGGAATCGATCTAAGCGTGATCTGGATGCTGAGGACCTGAACCTACATCACGAGAAGATGTAGCGCACGTATGTGTCAGTACTTGAAAGGTACTGAGCATGCAGGATGGAGTAAAGCTGAAATAACATATAACTGAACAAAGCATATGAGCAATGATAATCTGACATATTAGATACTGAATATGATGCTGAGCTAACTGAATGCAATGACCAATTTATAACATGCTGAGACTGAATACTGACTGTACTGAAATATGGTCAATGCAATAGAGTCTGACTGAACTGTGGGAGCTACTAATAACCGACATAAAACCACATGAGCTAAATATGGAGTCCGATGTATACGCCCCATCAAGAGGACCAATATACCCTGCCAGAGGTATAGAGGCATGCTGGCGTGATCACTAAACTGATGTTGCCCACAGAGGGGACTTACACCTACGTGGCTCGTAGTTCTGGGACTATATGGGTACGCTGAAACCCTAGTCCAACTCGGTATTATGCTACTCCCAATGAATTAAGTAGTTAATTGGTTATGACTGAATTTCTATAAATACTGGATAGCTCGAACTGAACATGCAAACTGAGAATGCAACAATTAATCTGATAATGATGCATTCATAAACTGAGGCATGTAAAACTGAATACTGAAATATCTGACCTAGCATGTGTAATTCAAGAACTAAAGAAATACATAGCTAGGGTTCTGAAATTCATGCGATAAACTGAGCAATAACATGATAATCTGATTTGGAACATTTAAATAACTAATTCATGATGATCTGCTATAATTCTAGAAACCCTAGGTCTGTTCATAATCATGGAATCAAGAATCTGACTGAATTCTAGGGACCTAATGGGCGAAAGGAACCCACTAGTGAAATCCCACATACCTGGTGACGAATTCCACGGAGAAATCTTTCGATTTCGGGGCTGGAACTGAAGAAACCTGCTGCGTTCTTGAACTAGGGTTCTTGACCTTTTTCTCCTTCTTGCTTCTAATTTTTCTAAGTTTGATTAATGATTTGACTTAGGTAAGTTCTAGTTATGTTTCTAGGCTTAAACTAATTAAAACCTCATGATTTAGGGTCTAAACGACGTATCTTAGGGGTTAAACGAAATAGGAAAAGACCAAAAGACCCCTGAATTAACTGCTGTCGGAGTGACTACGGATGGACCTACGGGCCGTAGGTCAATCTACGGTCCGTAGATTGGGTCCGTAGTCGAGTCTGCCCGACAGGCTTCACTAAAACGGGCATAACTTTTTACTCGGAGGTCGGAATTTAGCAAACTCGGTGGCGTTGGAAAGATAATTCAATTATCTATCTAACCATAGGTCATGGGACACATAATTCATTTTGTGCTAAAAGTTATGACCATCTGAAGTTGACCCATCAGAATTTTCAGCTAACTGGCTGATCCTTCGATCTACGGTCAGACCTACGGACCGTGGATCGAACGACGGTCCGTGCTGGTCAACCGTAGTTGTGTCAGAGGCTGGGTAAGGAGGTCTTGATCCACGGACACAGACCACGGACCGTGGTCTGATCTACGGACCGTGGGTCTGTCCGTGAGTCGAGACTTAACCAATTTTCTGAGCTGGCTGGGGAGGGGTTGCAGTGGTGAACCACGGACCACCAGCACGGGCCGTGGTCTGACCTACGGTCC